>NC_135372.1:63058317-63358317 GCF_049243985.1 Paroedura picta | reverse complement strand
TGCACAAAGATCTGAGACCCTTGTCACATTTTTATTTATTATATTTTCCCTTTTTATTTATTACCAGAGGCCAAGCCTGTTGTATTCAGGAATACAATGGGCACTAGATTGGGGTGGGGTGGAGTGGAAGAACTCTGTGGACGGCCTCCCCCTGCAGGCAGCTGTTAGGGAACTCACTGGCAGGGGCAGCTCTCACACGGCAGGGACCTCCAAGCCTCAGAGGGAAGTGGAAGGAGGAGGGGATGGTCAGGGGTGGGGGACGGAAGGTGATTGGCTGGCTGCTGGACACACAGGCAAGCCAGTTGGAGGAGGAGGAGGCACTCAGAGACGGGACAGCTGCCCTGAGTGGGTGTGAAGCACTTAGTGGCACTTAAGCCATGAGACACACTCCTCCTCCAAGGCCTTACCAGAAATATATAGTGGAACAGATATTTTCACAGAGTGCATTCTTCTCTGCAGCTCAAGGGCCAGTGCATGCGGTACCTTCTCTGTACAGTAGAACGGGGTAAGATGGAGTGACTGGCCCAAGGGCACAAGCTAAGCTTCATGGGTCAGGTCCTGTCCTGATACTTTAATCACTAATCCATTCTGGCTCTCCACATGAACCTCTATGTTCACTTAGGTCATGACATGAAACTCTCCTCCACATCCCTTTGCCCCCCAAAGCAAGAATAAGGAATAAAAGCTTCCTTAATTCAAAAACCATTCTAGAGAATGTGCTTACAAGGTAGTTCTCTCGAAACCTTTAGTAGGGCAATTCGAAATATTTAATTAACTAGACCTGTGGAGATTTGCCTAATTGTTCTTTCTGATTTTATATTTTACTGTTAGTACACAATTGCTAATTATTTTGCAGTATTTAATAAAAAAAACAACCTATGGCATATAAGTATCATATGTGCATTTTACTATAAACAGGCTGGATGATCTAATCAGGTTCAAAGACACATAAGTTAATGAAAACATGAACAAATCATATCCACTTAGACATTCTAGCACTGTTTCCTGTGTAAAGCATTTCATGGATGCTAGTTGAGACTGATCCTGCACTGAGCCTGTATGGCCCCTCCCAACTTCTAACTACAGCAAAATCCCACCAGTGTTGGCATTTGACAAACTAAACATTTTGTGGCTCACCTCCGAGCTGACCCTGGAACTAGAACTGGAGGAAGAGGAACTGCTGCTGCTGCTGTTGCTGCTGACCTTGCTGCTGCTGCTGCTGCTGCTGCTGCTGCTGCTGCTGTCCTTGCTACTGCTGCTGCTGCTACTGCTGCCCTTGCTACTGCTGCTGCTGCTGCTGCTGCTGCTGCTGCTGCTTCCCTTGCTACTGCTGCTGCTGCTGCTGCTGCTGCTGCCCTTGCTGCTGCTGCTGCCCTTGCTTCTGCTGCTGCTGCTGCTGCTGCTGCTGCTGCTACTGCTGCCATGGCTGGCTGGTCTGCGATTGCCACTGGCTGGTTCTTCTTGTTTTATTTCCTATCAAAACAACAAAGTGCATGTTTTTTTGAGAATGTTTCAGGTGGAACTTGCACTGTTTCAACAAATCCAGCATTCAGCACAGACAGGTATGACTGCTAGGCCAATTCCGCACATGTCAGATAATGGACCTTCAGGGTGTTTTTGCAGCTGGATTTTCCTGTATGAAACAGGGAAATTGACATCTAAAGTGCATTGGAAATGCATTAACCAACAGCTGTACAATGGTCCCTACTAGTCAAATCGCAGCCCAGGGAGTTAGTGGGCTCAGCACAGGGGCTCACAGTCCAAAAGAAAGAACGTGATGGTGACAACACCCAATGTCACCATGGACTTATTTGTATAGGTATGCAGCTGCCTTCATGCAACACAGCACAAGCAAAACAACACAATCTGTGTAGACTTGAACTTCACTCAGAGCAGTTCTATTGACTTTCCAGGCTAGCATAAGGGATTTAAGGACTGCTGCCTGGCATCCCAATTCTAACAGCTCATGCCAGAGTTTTCTTCTATGACTCAAAAGGTCAAACTTTATATATTACAGTTGAACTGGCCGTTAATGCACTTCATCCTGTTGCACATGTGTGCAACAGATCAGCAGATGGATGGCTTTGCGTCCCAGAAGACCCTTGCTAGACACTGCTGCCTGAAAGGAACACAGCTGTACAGTCTTGCATGGCTCTCATTCGGACCTGCTCCAGATGAAGAGGTCTGCTTGGCATCTCGGTCAGCTGGACCTGGTTTGTGGAGCTTTGGGTGCAAATCCCTTTTCCTGATCCCCACCCCAAACAATATCTATTGTACTCATGACAATGACAGCATTTTTACCCGTCTAGTGGACCTTTGGCCCTCCTCACAGCTGCCAGTGTCACTGCTGCTGCAGCTACGTCCGTTACTGCTGCTGCTGCTGCCACGTCTGGCTGGTCTGCGATTGCCACTGGCTGGTTCTTCTTGTTTTATTTCCTACCAAAACAACAAAGTGCATCCTCAAGATCTAAAATGATTTGCAGAATGATTTGCAGTTACATGCGGATGATGAAGAAGAAAGCTTTCCTTGCAGTCTATGGCCTGTGGCCATGTGGGATTTCGAATATTTTCTCCTACACATTTTGATGCATGAGACCTAGCCCTGCAGCCTACAGCTGCTAGTTTCAAAACACATTGGTAATTTTTCATTAAATACAATTAATCCATCCAAAATATCAAGCACAAGGATTTAAAACATGTAGAAAAATAATTTCTATCGACCCCAGAACATTCATCAGGCACTGTCCTTTAACTCTTGCCCCAATCACATCCCATTTTTTTCAGAGTATATATTCCTTTTTATACTGTTAATCTATTCAAAAGTTGACAGCATTTTGATCCACCTCCATGAGGCCCTTGCAGTTGTCATTTCTGGAAACCAACCTTTTGAAGTGTAGTAACTGCTCTCATCAACTATTTTTAACTATAAGTAAATCAACTGAAATTCACTCCCCGTTATCACATCAAACTGGAGGAGGGAACCTTTTCAAGAACTATCACTGCTGATGCTTTCATGCCTGACATTTTCAATTTTTGCCATGCCCAAACTTCTAGTTTAGCACTTGCTGAAATAGAAGTGGCTGGGACATCTTACCTTCAGCTCAACATGGGGTGAGGCGTGGCGGTTTCCTGAGTGTTGCTTAGAAAAAAAGAGAAGCAGAAAGTTAAAGAGCCTTCTAGGGGCTTTTTGCAATGACATTCAATGACCAAGCTAAAATAATAAGGTGACAAATGGAGCCCAGGATAAATGAATGATACTAATTGACAAACAGCATGATCAGAAGCATCAGTTTTTCCTGAATGTCAACCTCTTGAAAGTCCTGTCAGAAAATGTGGGGATTGAAATGTAACATCTAAACTTTTTAGTTAGATAACTGGATAGAAAAACAAAAACCTGCCTTATCTGAATCTAAAACAAAGTATGGGTCACAAAGTTTTCCAGACTTCCATGTTGGAAATTAGAGAACATCACTGGCACTAGGTACTAGAGACTCTTCCTAGCAGAGAATGTTTCAGGTGGAACTTGCACTGTTTCAACAAATCCAGCATTCAATACAGACAGGTATGACTGCTAGGCCAATTCCGCACATGTCAGATAATGGACCTTCAGGGATTTTTGCAGCTGGATTTTCCTGTATGAAACAGGGAAATTGACATCTAAAGTGCATTGGAAATGCATTAACCAACAGCTGTACAATGGTCCCTACTAGTCAAATCGCAGCCCAGGGAGTTAGTGGGCTCAGCACAGGGGCTCACAGTCCAAAAGAAAGAACGTGATGGTGACAACACCCAATGTCACCATGGACTTATTTGTATAGGTATGCAGCTGCCTTCATGCAACACAGCACAAGCAAAACAACACAATCTGTGTAGACTTGAACTTCACTCAGAGCAGTTCTATTGACTTTCCAGGCTAGCATAAGGGATTTAAGGACTGCTGCCTGGCATCCCAATTCTAACAGCTCATGCCAGAGTTTTCTTCTATGACTCAAAAGGTCAAACTTTATATATTACAGTTGAATCAGCCGTTAATGCACTTCATCCTGTTGCACATGTGTGCAACAGATCAGCAGATGGATGGCTTTGCGTCCCAGAAGACCCTTGCTAGACACTGCTGCCTGAAAGGAACACAGCTGTACAGTCTTGCATGCCTCTCATTCGGACCTGCTCCAGATGAAGAGGTCTGCTTGGCATCTCGGTCAGCTGGACCTGGTTTGTGGAGCTTTGGGTGCAAATCCCTTTTCCTGATCCCCACCCCAAACAATATCTATTGTACTCATGACAATGACAGCATTTTTACCCGTCTAGTGGACCTTTGGCCCTCCTCACAGCTGCCAGTGTCACTGCTGCTGCAGCTACGTCCATTACTGCTGCTGCTACTGCTACTGCTGCCACGGCTTGCTGGTCTGCGATTGCCACTGGCTGGTCCTTCTTGTTTTATTTCCTATCAAAACAACAAAGTGCATGTTTTTTTGAGAATGTTTCAGGTGGAACTTGCACTGTTTCAACAAATCCAGCATTCAGCACAGACAGGTATGACTGCTAGGCCAATTCCGCACATGTCAGATAATGGACCTTCAGGGTGTTTTTGCAGCTGGATTTTCCTGTATGAAACAGGGAAATTGACATCTAAAGTGCATTGGAAATGCATTAACCAACAGCTGTACAATGGTCCCTACTAGTCAAATCGCAGCCCAGGGAGTTAGTGGGCTCAGCACAGGGGCTCACAGTCCAAAAGAAAGAACGTGATAGTGACAACACCCAATGTCACCATGGACTTATTTGTATAGGTATGCAGCTGCCTTCATGCAACACAGCACAAGCAAAACAACACAATCTGTGTAGACTTGAACTTCACTCAGAGCAGTTCTATTGACTTTCCAGGCTAGCATAAGGGATTTAAGGACTGCTGCCTGGCATCCCAATTCTAACAGCTCATGCCAGAGTTTTCTTCTATGACTCAAAAGGTCAAACTTTATATATTACAGTTGAACTGGCCGTTAATGCACTTCATCCTGTTGCACATGTGTGCAACAGATCAGCAGATGGATGGCTTTGCGTCCCAGAAGACCCTTGCTAGACACTGCTGCCTGAAAGGAACACAGCTGTACAGTCTTGCATGGCTCTCATTCGGACCTGCTCCAGATGAAGAGGTCTGCTTGGCATCTCGGTCAGCTGGACCTGGTTTGTGGAGCTTTGGGTGCAAATCCCTTTTCCTGATCCCCACCCCAAACAATATCTATTGTACTCATGACAATGACAGCATTTTTACCCGTCTAGTGGACCTTTGGCCCTCCTCACAGCTGCCAGTGTCACTGCTGCTGCAGCTACGTCCGTTACTGCTGCTGCTGCTGCTCCTGCTACTGCTACTGCTGCTCTTGTCTTTCCTGGTGCTGGGAGATCTGCCTTTGTTCCTGGGCCAGCTGCCCCTGACACCCTCATTGCTGCTCTCAGTAATATCCTCTTGGCTGCGGACGCCTCTTCCTTCTTTCATTTTGTTTTTCTTCTCGGAAGAGGAGGAGGAAGAGGAGGGTGAAGAGAATGGAGTGGAGGACCAGGAGGAGGAGGAGGAGGAGGAGGAGGAGGAGGAGGAGGAGGAGGAGGAGGAGGAGGAGGAGGAGGAGGAGGAAGAGGATGGAGAGGAGGATCGGGAGGAGATGGAGGAGGTGGAGGAATGAGAACGCGGCATATGTTTCTTGTTAGATGGCACCTTCTTCTGAGCTTTTCTTGAAACCTAATGCATGATAAAGAGTAAAGCACAGGGTGATATGAGAGAATTGACAAGCACTTTGGTTTAAAAATAAATATTTCAATGTCATTGTGCTTGACCCTTTCCTTTTCTTACCAAGGAAACAAAATGATCAGAGTGACTGTATTTAATATATGTTTGAACAATGTATGGCAATTACAGCTGCCACAGAGAATAACTTAGACGGAATAAAGGTGTCCATCCATTTAAACAGGAACTTCATTTCTAGGCGAAGGATCTTGAAACACATGCTTTAATGTTGGCAAGTGGTATGATACTTTTTTCTAAGTCCATTGCCTTTTATATACCTTTTGAAGTTTGAGGTCCACCTCAGCTTCAGATTCTCTGCTTAGCAGCTCCATTGTTCTGTCAGGTACCCTGGCACTTTTATCATATTCCAACTCTACTGTCTGAACTTCGGTACACCTAGAGCCTGCAATTCATATATATATATATACATTAGAAAATGTGCATGATTTCACCTGTGTCTGTAAGCATATAAACTGAACATTTGATTTATATATAGTACCTGGTAAAATTTCCATGGTAAATTCATGTTCTCCAGTTATCATTTTCATTGCTTTTGATAAAAATGCATTTCTTCTTCCTTTCCTGTTGATGCGCAGACTCAGATCCACGTCTGGCAATGGGTGGTATAAGGTTTTGTCATCCCATGGTTGTATCATTGGCATCTCAGCATCAGCAGATTTCTTGAGTTTAGTCTTAGAAGCAATCTTTCTCTGCAATAAGTATGTTCTTTGTCAGTTGTGGGAATGACTCCAAGTGGAATAAACTAAGCCAAAGAATGATACTTTAAAAATTGCTCAAAGCCCCCTACAAAACTTAGATCAGTGAGGCCTGACATGATTACAATCACAAGAATGATTATGCCTAGTAACTGGAAATTTCCAAATATGTTAATATTTTAAAAGTAGGAAACCAAGATGTTGCAAATTGTGAAAGAACTAATGCAATTGTATGATGGGAGATCTTATTTGACTCAGAGCTTTCTATAACTTCTGGGACAGGAAATATCATTTAACATCCAATATACATAATTGTGCGGGGTTGTAATAGATGTGTAACTGTAGAGCAAGGGGCTAGGAAATGAGAAAGAATGATCTGAAATGACTATTATATCTATCAGATGGAAAATTATGAGTTTGTAGGTAGGTAAAGTTTAATATGGATAGGTTTGTGAATTAATTTTGAGAAAGTAGCTAAGTAGATTATAGGTATTTTATTATGATATTACGATAAAAATACACTGGCTTTGTTGGTGTGGCTGCTGTTGAACAGAACTAAGGAGTCAACCTTGTGTAAGTCATGCAGGTCACCAGGCCAGGCCAGGCCAGGCCATAATAAGTCCTCCCTCAAAGCCCAAAAGCATCTTGGAAAGGGCTCTGCCTCCTTCTCATGCCTTTTATTGACAGCAACCAATGACTGAAATCTGTCAATCTGCCTAGCAACAACCCCTGAGGACATTGGTTTCTAAAAGTTACAGGCACTTTCCACCCATGAGAAACAGATATTTACTTCTTCTCTTGAAGCTCCTTCTGCTGACTGGAAATGTTCATCCTGGAGACTTGCTTCTCGTTTTTCTGGAATAAGTGGGATCTTCTTCTCAACAGTGGGCTCTGCTGCATTTCTGGCTACCAAGTGTGAGATGTGTCTATATGGATGTGCAATGAAAATGATTAGATAAATAAATATGTATATAAATATGGGATGTGATAGGTTAAATTTAAAAGCATTCATGTCAGGGTGTCAGCCTGTCTGGTCCAGTGCTATACTGGTGGGAGATGTCATAGCTCTGTGATATGACAGATTTTTAATGTACAGCTTCACTTCCTGACATATCTGGTTAAAATGATTATGACAAACACAAAACAAGAGGTAAGATTTTATATAAACTAAAGTTACTGTACTTTGCTGTCACCAGCTCAGTTTTCCTGCAGGCTGGAGGGAATCCAATCTTGTAGCTCTTCTTTGTCAAGTCTACTGCTAATGTTGCCTTAAGTGGGACACGTATTTGGACGTCGCCGCTAATTTCCATGGTTCTCTGCCATTCATTTGCAACAATACCCACATTTATTGCACCATAACCATCGATTCTAAAAAAAAGATGGGAAATGATCTCTATCAGAAAAGCCTGAATTGTAATTAACTAGTATTCTTCCAAAATCAGAATTTTAGAACAATAATTTAAAAATAATAATAATAATATCAAAATTTAACTTACTCTGTAGTTATGTCAGTTGTAATTTTTAGTTTGGCCAGTTCTGATAGATGGAAATTGGAACCCACAGCAGGAGGTTCATCCAGATTTGCTGCAAAGGATTAAATAAGAAACTGAGAAAATGAAAACAATCACATGTAAAGGTTGTGAGCATTTCTAACATGTTAATAGTGATCATACAACCACAGCATAAAGGAGACCCAGTTTGGTGTAGTGGTTAGGAGTGCAGACTTCTAATCTGGCATGCCGGGTTCGAATCTGCGCTCCCCCACATGCAACCAGCTGGGTGACCTTGGGCTCGCCACGGCACTGATAAAGCTGTTCTGACCGGGCAGTGATATCAGCACTCTCTCAGCCTCACCCACCCACAGGGTGTCTGTTATGGGGAGAGGAATGGGAAGGCGACTGTAAGCCGCTTTGAGCCTCCTTTGGGTAGGGAAAAGCGGCATATAAGAACCCTCTTCTTCTTCTTCTAAAGACCAGAACCTCTTAAAATGTTTAGGTATTATGAAATAGTGGATTGTTGGTGTTATATGAAGTAACGCAGAGTTCATCACTATAATCTCTTTTGGATGGAATAGCAATTGGTGAAGTATACAGCCAACTGGTGTAGTTGTTAAGAGCAGTGCTCTAGTCTGGAGAGCCAGGTTTGATTCCCCACTCCTCCACATGCAGCCAGATGAGTGAAATTGGGCTAGTCACAGTACTATTAGAGCTATTCTGGCAGAGCAGTTCTGTCAGAGTTCTCTCAGTCCCACCTACCTGACAGGTAGGAATGGTTTAAGAATTTGCAGGGTCTGTAGCACAGGGGATACCTTTACCTTTACCTTTAGCAGAGCACAATTGTGGCAGGAGCAGCCAGACTGAGGGCAGAGGGGTCACCCAAAGGAGTGTCAGTTCAAGTGTCCTTAAGGTGGGCAAGGAGGAAGAGAGAGGCTAAGGCTCTGATACATGGCGGGGGGGGGGAGGGCACTGTGTGGGGGCCCTGGAAGTGCAACGTGTGCTACATGGATAAACCAGCCCTGCTCATAGGGTGTCTGTTATGGGGAGTGGTAGGGAAGGTCATTGTAAGCCATTCTGAAAATCCTTAGGGTAGTGAAAAGTGGGATATAAAAACCAACTCTTCTTCTAGACTGTACATTGTCCCTCTGTCCCTCTAAAGCAGAACTGTGTGTCCTAGGACCCAAGGAACACTAGGGCTAGGAGGGTATTAACCAAACTGTTGTTGTGAGCCACAAGGGATCTATGTGGCTAACAAGAAGTCTGGACTGTGCTTGTATTATGTTTTGGTAAATCAAAAGTAACTCAATCTAGTTAGATTCATATGAGGCAAAGTAAGTAGATCGCCACTCCTTCCTGTCCCTGTAAGGGTTAGAACTGGGGGCAGCCCTTGCTGGTGGTCCAGAGAGCATAAGACCCTCGGGACATGCTAATAGAGAAGGTGAGGCTGGGCTGCACTATTAAGGGTACAATACAGTGCTCATTAAATTCTACATTTGCCTGGGATCACTCCAGCCGGGCCCTACTAATACACAGCAAAGTAATCTTGTAACGTAGGAATCAGGCAGCAGAGGGGAATAGAACTGTAAGTGACATTTGACGGTGGGAAATGCCATCCAACAGCAGTCAACTTATAGTGACCTGGAGGGCTTTCAAATCAAGCGGCATTCCAAGGTGGTTTATCATTGCCTGTCTCTGCATAGCAACCCTAAAGTTCTTTTGTGGTCTCCCACTCAAGTACAATCAAGGGCCAACCCTCCTAAGACCTAATGAAATCAAGCTAGCCTGGACAATCCAGGTTAGGTCAAGTGACATTTAGTTCTGTGAATATGTAGTTGGCTAGATATTACTCTGATATTTGAGGGGATTTAGAATAAAGAAAAATCATTAGGCCTTGTAACTTTGATCTGAGTTTTATCACTAGATACAGCCATCCCAACTACACAGTATTCTCCCATATTATTTGGAAACACAGTTATCTTCAGGCTTACCATTTGCTACAATATCTGCGACGACCATTACAGCACCACTCACTTCCCATGGAAGACCAAAACAGTTGGGAAACCTGTGACGAAGGTCTGCAAATAACACAGGACTAACAGCTTTTACGGAAACACCTGCTTTGAGGTCTCTGACAGCCTTGTTAATCAGTGGCTGAAAATATTGGTCTCTCAGATTCTGCAATAATAGGAATATGAAGTAAGTTGGAAGACAAACAGATCACGTTGTTAATGAGATCATGCACACACACAAAAACCCACACAAACCTACCTTGTTAGGTTTCATGAAATAAGCAATTTCTTTGTCAAACATACTGAAACTAATAGACTGATCTTGGATTTCAGGATATGTTCCAGGCACCTGAAAAGAAGGGGGAAATATGAATGATTTAATATTGGATCTATTGAAATACACATTGAAGTAAAAGAAAGCAGCAGACATGATCTGATTATTTATGAAATGAAATAATTCTAAGCATATGCCATTTGCATCTTCTTAAAGAGGCCTACTTCCCTTTGTGAGAGTCACCATCTTACAATGTAAAGACCACTGGGAGACGAGGTCTTTTACTGCAGTTTTTGCCATTACGAAACTTGGTAATGAAAGATGGGAGAGAGACAGACTCCTAAATCAGGGTGTCACCAGCACAGCTGATCTGACAAAAGCCCCAGGCATAATCCCGGCTACTATTTTCCCTAGGGAAGATGTCACCCAAAACAGAATGAATTCACATACCGCTTTTCCAGCCTTGCTTGTCTTTGGATTAAATTGGCTTTGGCTTGGGACATTCAAAAATTCATCAAGGACTCCGCTACTTAAACGTGTCTGTGTTTTTAGAGAGCATAATAAGAGTCAACAACATGTCATCATTTGTGAAGCAATGGAGCAACAGAATAAGACTCTTAAACATTTCATCAAGAAATCAATTATATCAGTTTGACACAGACCTCAAACACATTGGCTGTTCCACCAGGAAGCAGTAGTTGTGTGGATAACATGGCACTTGAGGGGAATGTACTTTTCGCTGCAGTCCCTGTGATAACTTTTTCAACAAACCCAAATCCATGTTGGCCTGTAAGAAAAACAGAGACAAGTTAGATTTCTCAATGCTGAAATTGAAAGATGAAGCTGACGCCATTTGAACTGTTTTCTCAGGAAGCTTGCAGTCATTCACATTTTTATTTATGAGATCCAATGCTGACTCAATCCTAAACATCTGTGCTAAAACTGCCTTGTTAGTGAATTCAGAAAATGACTAGCCAAAGAACATTGTAGCTGCCCCCGTTACTCTCTGCTAATTTTGTTGTTGGATTTTTAAAGCACTGAGGTATTTTTAGAGACTTCTGTACTTTTAATACTATAAAAACTTTCCCCCCTTATTCTGTTCTCTTAGCTGCCTTGAGTGCACTAAGCCCCTCTCTGGGCAAAGGGCTGTGGTTCATCATGCTAGAACACCTGCTCAACATGCAGAAGGTCCCAGTCCAATCCATCCAATGTCATTTTAAAAGGATCAGCTAGTGGGTGATGTGCACCATCTCCAATCTGAGACCTTGAAGAGCCACTGCCAGTCTGAACAGATAATACTGACCATGATGAACCAATGGCATAATTCCGTATAAGGCAGCATCATGTGATACAACAGGGTATAAATATTTCAAGTAAATAAATATAAACTATTAATGTTGCTTAAAAGTTTGTTTATTAAAGTTTGTTTTAAAATCTGTTTTACACTATGTTTCTTTTACACATTAAACTGTGTTAATGCTATTTCTTACTCTTCTCTCTGTTTTTATAAGTTATTGTTTGTGTCGTGCTTCAGTGGCTATTGGTGCTGTACAGTTTTGCTATACATCATATGGGCATCCTTTAGTGGAAGGCCAACTAATAAAGATTTTAATATATAACACTCCCACACCAAACAATCAGGCCCCAGGCAAGCATGAAAGTCAAGCAATCTACTGAGTGTCTAGTGGGCAATCCCGTGTTGCTGGAAAGCTGCTTTTGGCTTGGCTATTTTAGATGAATTACATTTGTAAAATTGTGTAAAATACACACAGCATAATGAGTTATAAAAGCAAAGTTAAATAAATGTTCAGAGAGGGCATGGCTAAATGTGTGCTGTAATTCGTGGTGAATACTTCCTAGGAAGGAGCATATAATAAGACTCAAAAGAATGCAACTTATTTGGTAAAAAACTGGGAAACAGATAATTATTTTCAACTCACTGTCATAGAACTTGAATATATTTGGCTTGGTGTAATAATACTGCGTTCTGAAAGACCGGATCTTCAGAAGTTTAAGGGCAAACTTGCAAGCGGAAGACCTAGATAAATAAATAAATAATGGTGAAATGAAAAGCAGCCTAGATTCTTTATGGCATGCCACAAATCAAAGGATGCTTCATTTCATAAAGTTTCATGATCTAGAACATGTTTTGTCAAACACATGAAATGTTACACTCAATTTACATACATGGCACAGGCTTACACTTTGAGGAACTGAAGCTTTGGTTCCTTTTATTAGACTAACTATATACAGTACACCTGCTGTTCATGCCTGTGAATGAGTCAAGACACAAAGGAATGGCAGTTAGCATCTGGGATGCCTAAACCTACTCTGTCCAAACTTCTGACGGAATGAGAGGCTCCTGCCCCTTGCCTGGGTCTGGCCTTATGTGGACTGGGTCAGTGCTGGAAGTGGAAATTGCAGTCAAGTTATAGCCAATTTATGGAGACCCCATAGGGTTTTCAAGGCAAGAGACAAACAGAGGTGGTTTGGCTGGCCATTATTACTGAATGGAAAAAATGGTCTCTGTTAAAAGGAGAGGTATAATAAACAACAGCACTAATAGTTAACTTGTGGGATGAACAGTATGGTTGTATCACTACTTACACATCAGCGTATTGTGGGACGCGGAGGGCAGCGACCTCAGTCATGTGTGCGATTACAAATCTCTGAAATTGCACATTGTTATCATTGGCTGCCACTTTAGCCATTGTTACTACCAGGGGGAGAGAAATGTTCATTTCCAAGAGGCTGACACAAGCCATTATTCTAGCCAAAGTGCAATATTCATGGTCCATAAAGGGTATCATGAGATTCTCTTGCCCCTAGAAATAAAGAAAACATTTATTACATGTCTGTCAAATTTCCAAGGTGTTTCTATCAATAATTATATACTGTGCAAGGATGGCTAGCACAACAGGAACAAACTGATTTTTATAAAGGGGCGGGGATTATATCCCAGAGATTTAAATTGTACTGAGGATAGTTCTGGTTTTGAAGTAGAGTGTGTTATCTAGGATATATGTATTCTGTGTTATTACTGCTAGCGGAGAATCCAATAACTGGCACACAGTAAAGGCACTTGTAATTCACTGAGTCTAGCACTCTGTCCTACACTGAGTCTCTAGGTTGCAGGGAAAACGATGAAAGCAGCAATGAGCCCCAATTAAGTGCAGGGCTTGTACCAATAAAGCCCTCTGAGGACAGGCTTGACATGGTTATAATCTATAAAACTTCATCAAATCCTAGTGCTCAGGTCAACTGGGAGTGTCAGTTTGCATTACACTGAAAAGACCATGAGCAGTTTCTTCGAACCATAAGAACCCTATGGCTACTAAATACATTTGCTCCAAAGGGCACATACTTTGAGCTTCATAGATTTCAGAGGAGTTGCCTTTATTTGTCTTACCTTCTTTGGGTCCATCCTGGCTACCTGTCTTATGGCCAAAACAGTTTCCACTTGAACTTGGTCAGAATATCTGCTACGTGCAAACAGGACTTTCAAGAGGTGCTTCATGGTGAATGGATGAGGTGCATTGGCAAGGGACTTCAAACATAGTATAATTTCTTGTTCATCTCCCCTTCGGATTGCCTCAGCTAAGCGTTCATGGAGATGCTACCAAGAAAGAGAGAGAGACAGTGATGCTAACAAGCGTACAAACTATACCTCATAGAATACATGTTGATGCCTTTTTTCCAGAGGGAAAGTGATGAAGAGTTGCATATAAGGGGCACTTGTGTGGTCACCAATTGGGTGTAGGTGCTGTTTCAGAATATGGAAGGCAAAGGATCAGGGCCCTGGTTTCATCCCACTCCAGTCACACTGAATGCCATCCATATTCATTAACAAACTAAAGACCTCATTTCAAGCATACAATTGTTCTTTTCTAAGGGAACAACAAAATCAAGTTCATTAACAGTAAAAAGCCCCTGAGACTCACTGAATTGCCGCTGCAGGGGAAGGAGCGCCGGGAAGGACCTGGCTGGTGGGAGGGAACTTCCAGCCCCAGCATCCCCTGGGCAGCATTTTGCATCTGGACAGCGGCGGAGGGGTGGGGCCAAGCCAGGCTCAGCCTCTTTTCCCTCCTGGAGACACAGCTCACCCTCCCTCCCTGTTGTTATGCATAGGTTTAATGTTTATTATGGGATTTGGTTTGTTTGTCTTATTGTTAATAGTCACAGTCAGAGGATTGGAAACATGGGGTGGATCTTTTAAGCTTGCACTCTGGCCTCCCCGTGTTTTTTGGGGGGGCTTAAGGGGCTGTGTGGATTCAGAGCCCAATTGAAGGCTGGCATTTCCAGGTGGCAGGAGAACCCAACAGAGGTGGATGCCCAGCGGGTTCACTCCAAGCTGCCTCCTCCTGTTATTAGCATGCCATTAGGTCCGGGTAGTCGGGCTGGCTAGCCAATGCAACCCATTGAGGGAGCATGCTGAAATAGGCTGCCTTGTGGTCGCCTGATCCTTGTGGTCGGCCAGATCCATCACCCATGCTTGCCACCCTCAATTTGAATAAAAGCTGTGGCCAATATTCATGCCAAAATAGTAGAGTCCAGTGTCCTTTTTGGGGTGGTCAGTATCCCCCTGCAAAGCAATAAAAGTTGTATCCTTCTGATGAAACCAACTCCATTCCTTGCACTCCCCTTTCCTTGACATTCTTATCGTCTATATTAGTCATGACTCTGATGGGTGTTTTTGAAATTAATAGTCTAAGATTTGTATGGTAGAACTGAATAAAGAAACTGCTTTGCACCTCCAGAAAATGAACTAGAGTAAATTAACCTGAAATAAGGCCACATACCCTGAGAATTTCATTGGCGCGAGATGGAGACTGAGTAAGACATCTGGAAACCAGAGCTCCGTGTGCCAGGTTAGCTACCATGTTAAGCCAGTGATCATCCCTGATGCTGGGGATAGCAATAATTTCCTGTTCAAGAGAAAAAGAATGAGAAAAGTAGTTGCATATGATGGAATCTGATGGAAGATTTGTCTTGTTTTAGGAGCAACAATCATCATTTTGAATTGTATTCGGTGGACCACTCTGTAAAGGGGTTGCACACCATTTTATTTCGATACAATGAATAAGATTTCACAGATACGCACTGCTGCCAATAAAGCTGCATGTTCATTAGGAGTTGCAAGGTGTAAGGCTACGGGAATAATCCGAAGTTTTTCAGAGAAGGTCAGTTCAATGTCATGGACTGCAGTTTTGAGGAGCTCCAGCGATCTATCATTGCCTGCCATAGCAACTGCATTCAGCAGAGTAAATCTGCAAAGAGCAGAAAGAAACTTTTAGTTTTTATTCTCCCTTGCAGAAGAAACTGACAAGATGTCAGGGCCAAACATTATACTTTATTCTCCTGGTAAGAAAAGGTTTAGGGTGAGTACCAGTCAATGTGTCAGAATAAAATAGTGTTACAAATTAACTGTCCTATAGCCAACATACCTGGCATGAGGCTGACTTGCAACCTTCTTTAAGATGGTGTCCAGTTGACTAAGACTTGCTCTACGGGCCAGTTCGACAAGCTGTAGATACTTTTTAGCATAGACTTTGTTGGCTGTTGGGTTGCTCTCAGCTAATTCTTGAATTTTTCCCATAATCTGTTAGATTCAATAGAACACAATAGTAGCTAGAGTATATTCACTGCAATTGATTGGAACAAGCCTTTACTGACAGTGGAAGCATCCAGTATGTTAAACATTCTCTACCTGTTGTGGAACGTTGTCAGTCTCTACCATATGAATGGCCATCTGGGGCTGCTCTGAAAATTTGTAATAAATGCTTTCATGCTCCATATCCTGAGCATGTGGCCAGAGTGCTTGTGGTCGTCGTGATTGCTGATGCTGCTCTTCAAGATTTTCAGTTTTCACCCCAGTCAGAGTAAGCTCTTGTCTGGAAAGGAACAGAAAACAATAGGTACCATGAAAGATCCTAGACTGGCCTGAGAAAAATGAAGAACATATGTTTGGTCTCAACCAGGCCCCCACCTGGTGGAACAAGCTCCCAGAACAGCTGCTGGCCCTTCGGAAACTTGCTCAGTTCCAAATAGACTTTAAGCTCTTCTGCCAGACATTTGGTTGGGGCCAATGAACTATAGAGGAACATCAAGTTGGCCCCTCCTACGAGACTCCCCAGGAATGGGTGAAGCGCTGAAGACAAGGCTCATAGATGGTAGTATCATAATGGAATTGAAATGTATTAACTATCTAATTACTTTAACTATTTATCTGTTTTAATTGGGTAATGATTACATATTATACAAGATAGGTTATGTTTTATGCTATGTTGTAAACTGCCCTGAACCAGCTTCCTGAGAGGTGCCGTCATACAAATTCAAAAGAAAGAAAGAAAGAAAGAAAGAAAGAAAGAAAGAAAGAAAGAAAGAAAGAAAGAAAGAAAGAAAGAAAGAAAGAAAGAAAGAAAGAAAGAAAGAAAGACAACTGAAAATTAATAGATGCAATACTGACCCACTCAAACTCCATGGAATTACAACAATTAGAACCAATACAGGCAATAGAGAAGCTATCTTTTTATGTGTCCCCATCTCCTCCTTTCCCTTCTTCCCCACCTCTGACAGCCTCTTCCCAAGTAAAGTCTACTCAGGCACACCGGTGGGAGGCACTGGAGTGGGTTGTGTGGTGACTGGCCCAAATCATGCAATGGCTGCCACTGGGCCAAGCCAGACCCAGCCAAATTATGTGTGTACTAAGTCTCTGGTGGTAGCTAATGCAAGTCTTCCTCTATCAGGAGACATGAGAGTGGAGGGGTGCAGGACCTTTTCCAGGGCTCTTCTGGTCTCCCAGTTCACTCCTGCTCCTCCCCCACCCCCGAGTTTTGCATTTGCATTTGCATTTTGCATTTGCAAAATACAGTGCAAAAAAAAATGTATAATTTGTATGATACTTGTATGATCTACCCGCATGATCTAAGTCATGCTAACAGGGAGCAACTGACTTCAGTGAGGATCTATAGAAACCAACAAATGGCTCCGCTGCTTTGAGGTCACAGAAGGGCTGGTTAGCATTGGTCTATGATGCGGGGGTGCTACTATATACTAGAACTGGGATTTTACAATTTATGGACAACTTTTGTTCAGTTTAATTATACACGTGTTGTCTACTGGTTTTTGAATGGTAGCATGTTGATTAAATTGGTTAAGCAGTTAAGTCACAAATTATATTGATTGTTAAATTTAGTTAATTATGTCATTTAAAGTCTTTCTGACTGAGACTGAAGGCGGATTACACAGTATAAATCAAAATGAGAGAAGTCTTCAAATTATTGAAGTGCCTGATCTGGTTGCCACAAAATTGCCCTGCTTTGCTCAGAAGTCTTGGAAGAATGAGCTGCATGATAACTTAAAAAAAAACCTTTTTCTACTTACTTGGCTGTCATAATTACAGGAGTATCAAATTCACTGCCTGGAGAAACTTTGTATAGTTCATTTGCTTCAGCTTTGCTGATCAGAATAGTATCATCTTCAAATTTCACCTTGTATTCTGATGTCTGAACTCCTAAAAGCAACCTGTTTTTCTAAACCATAGAAAAAGTCACCTTTAGCATGTATGAATGCAGACTAATTTTACATTGATTTGCCAGCAAATATGTTTACAGCATTCTTACCAGTGGGTAGAATGGAAGAGTGTGGATATAGGCCATTCCAATATTCTGTACCACTTCCTTGTTGCAATTTATCAAATTCTTTGCTTTTGTAAGTCTGACCCATTCGTTCTTCCCATTTTCATTGACAGTGTACTTAGTATCACAGTCACCTTGGATACCACTCTTTAAGATAAAAATACAAAAAAAAAACCCCACAACTTTCAGAAAGAAAATGTGTCTTAGAAAAAATGACAATATCATTTTGCATAGCTGTAAATTGTTATTTCTAGTTCCTGGTATTTATCCCCTCCTTCCCCCCACCCCACTTTTACAGCATGTACATCTTGGATCTGAAACAGAAATAGATCTGGCAGATGACTAAATAGTCCCAAACTGTTGGCAGTGCTGTCTGGCTGATGGATTTCATTGTGAATACCACACTACAAATTATTTGGTTTCAATTCTATTTGACAATTCTAATAATAAATTAGGATTTCAATGAAAAATAAACCAGCTGATTAACATTTAACTATTCAGCTAGAAACCACCTAGCAGGAATATTTGTGCAAACATTAAAGTGGGGTCCTTTACCACAGGAGTGACCCCCGCCCCCCGACCAAGTGAGTGCAAGAATACTTCAAATGGAAGAAACAAACCTCTTGTGTTTCATAGGTCTTCTGGTTCTTGTATGTTATGATCAGCATACCCACGGCACCTTTGACGATGTTTCTGCAGAATCTAGGGGTATTTTTTGAAAAGTAAATTTTCTCAACACCCCTGCCACTCATTTCAACCTCAGCGGGAAAGCGGCAGCATTGTTCAAATTCCCGGACTTGCTCGGTGGAACGAACAAAGGACTTCCCAATGCAGTCTTCCACTTGGGGATTTGAAAGCTGAGGACAAAATTGAGGGTAAAATTATTTGCATTGAAAAAGAATTAAGAATAATGATCCAGATCAGTATAGGCTCTTTTAACAGGAAAGATCTAACCCTAATGAATTTGGACTGAACTGTGTCCTTTTGAATTATACACTGTTTCTCAAAAGTGAATGAGAAACAAGTTTATTAATGTACACGAAAAACAAATTGTTTAGATCCTGTAATCAACAGCAGGAAAAGTTTGTGAAAATAAATTGAGCCAGATTTCTCTTGGCTTTCCCAAGAAGAGAAGAATGATTGCTTCCAATCCCCATCCCCACACAAACACATACATACTTCTTGCCTCCCCCAGGCCATATTTTGCAAGATGCAGGCTTTTTCCTTCTGACCTCTTCTACTAACTTCAATATGAATGGTTTGCAAATGTTGACTATGCACCTGATCATAGTAAACTTTCTTAAGATCAGGACACATTTATTTAGCACTGTTCCAAGTGCATCAGTCTTCTCTACGTACAAATACAGGCATCAGTCTTCTGTATGTATGAAAACTAAAAATGATCCTCCCTCAAAAGTTATGATTTGGAATGGATGAATGATACCAAGAAAGAGATTTGACCTCGTCTCATTTCTGAAGACTTGGATAACCCAGGCTTGGATGATCTTGTCATACCTCAGCCACTAAACAAGCTTAGCCCTTGTTAGTACTTGGATGGGAGACCACCAAGAAGTCCAGGGTTGCTACACAGAAGCAGGTAATGGCAAATGACCTCTTAGTCTCTTCAACTGAAAATCCCACAAAAGATTGCTCTAAAGTCAGCTGCAGCTCCATGGCACTTTCACACACACACACCCTAATTTACCAGTCATTTTAGTGCTATATGAACACATAATAAATATAAGATTATATTTCACTATGCATAGGGGTTGATGGACAAAAGCTCAGAAAGTGAAACCAGAGAGGAGAGAGAGCACCCATCTCCCAGCGTCTGGGCCAACTGAAGTAATTTCATGTAATATCCTCACAGGGTGGTCATTCAATTAAAACATTTTGGGAGACAGTTTTGTTTTGAATTCATATATAAATTATCTGTACTGTGCTGCAGTGCTTACCATGAGACCAAACTTTGAGACTGAACGTGTGTCATTCATTCCATACAACTTTATGTCGAAGTCAAACTTCAGTCCAGTCTTCCCTGATGTTTCATCTTCCAGTCCAGTGAGTGCTTCACCTCTGTAGGTGTACAAGAGTGACTTCCCAGCAGGAACCTGAAACCCTGTAGAAAGGGATAGAACTGAACAATGAGTGGCAGCTTTTACCAGGTCATGGAAAATCTCAGACTTCCTGCAATGTATTTCAAAAAAACATCTTTTGAGATTTAGGTGTGGTGCAAATATATTGAAATGTAATTAACTAATTAATCATTTAGAGCCAGATTATAAACTATAATGCATTTATACAGTACTTTAGAATGCTCCAAGTGTACATAAGTAGTCTTTCATTGTAAATCCAAGACGTACCTAAGAGATAGCTTTATAATATTATCTTAATTGAAGAGGGGCTTGCTAAATCTACCCAGTGTATTTCAGCAGAGGCACCATTTGAAATGGGAATTTTTGCCCTTCAGTTTCTTAGAGAGACAGCAGAGCACACTGCTAAAATAGTCATACTTGTGTCTAGGAGATCCGTTTTGGATCCCCCCTCCCCAAACACACACTCTGCCTTGGAAGCTTTCTGGGCAACCTTGGACCTGTCACAGACACTCACCCTAATCTTCCTCACTGGGTGTCTGGAAGGAGAAAACAAAGGAGGGGAAAATGGCACAAACCACCCTGAGTTCCTTGGAGGAAGGGGTGGAATAAAATGCACTAAAAGTGATTATGCTACAGCAGTTCAACTAATTTCCACCCCCTCCCCTGAGGTCTTACTGTCCTGAAGGTCACCTCAGACAAATGTGCTGCTAAATATGAAAAGAAAACTGTGTACTTACGAGGAGCTGAGTTCACACTCCCTGGTGGAAAGAAAATGGAGATGTTATTGTGAGTATAGCAGTGAAGAAGTACATATGAGTTATAAATCATAGTGTGGTTAAATAATGCAAAATTTTATCATAGATAAAAGAATACATGAACTTACCCGCAAGGGTGAGTACGAGAGCAAGTATGATTCCCTTCATGGTGAAGGTGAATGGTAGTCCGTACCCTTCTTGGGTCTTTTATAGGGAGAGCTGCAGGAGCACGTGATGCCTGCTGATCAGAATTTTGCTGAGGTTACGGTTTTTTATCAGTTTTTGCAAATGTTTGAAGGGAAGATTGGGCCAGGCATTCTGACTTTTAATACTGAAGGGTGATAATTCTTTTTTAGTCACAAAACCGGTCATAAGTTTTGAGTTTCCTTTATTTTGATGACTCTTCTATGCTATTGAAATCTTTCATGAAAATGTATTTCAAGTTAAAAAAAAACTTTGAATATTCTTTTACTTGATTTGTTTAAAGGCTCATGGTCCTCTTGGACACTATTTTAGATAGGAGTAAGTTATTCTGACCTTTCCTATGATGCAAAAGTTTACCTAATGGATAAGTGATAACAACCTCTCACATGCTAAGCTTGTATCATAAATGAAACTTCATCCACACTACATTTTAATTACTCTTTTAAATTCAAAATTCAATAGCTCTATGGCTCTCAGTCAAAGCATATTTTCAGCTACATTTATGCTTGAATGTATTTCTATATTTGGGAGAAAGGCATATGTAATTGGCCTGAGGTTATTTTTTTTAAACCATCTTTAAGCAGGATGGAATTGTCATATTGGAAAGAGAGGGAATTCACAAGGTAATTCTAGTGCATTGTATCTAGCTATTAGCTTCTGTAGAGTACAAAACAATATGGACAAAAAGAAAGGAATGGGCATTCTTGTCTTATAAGTGGGCAATCCCACCCCATGACCCTTTTGTGCTGCTGATGAATACCTTTCCAACATTATGGTACAAGAAGAATTTAAAAGAGAGTTCCACGTATCACTTCATGTAGCATTGTATTCTCCATGAAAATCCATGGCCATGGTCAAATTATTATGTTTACTTGAAAATAATATCATAAATACGGTATGCTTAATTCATTACTTTATGTTTGTTATTATGCAATCGGAAAGGATCCTTAATCAGGTACCATTCATGGTGTTATACACACAAAGATATAAGTACATATATACTAGGAGACTTTAAATATTGTTTTTCTTGGTACTACTCAGTGCATTTTTAAATGGACTATTCAGTATATATATTTTAAGTTATGATTTTGTAAATTATTGATTAAGATAATAAAAACAGTTTTAAAGTCTCCCTCCAACAATAATTTCAAAGAGCAATAATTAATGCCCTTCCCAGTTGATTAATCATTTAGTGCAATTCAAATGTCAGACTAGAATCTGGAGGACCTCTACTGTACCATGAAGATGACCTTGGACAGGTCACTCTCTCTCCACCAAACTTACCTCACAGGGCTGTTATTGGCAATAAGATGGGGAACAGATGCACCCATGGCACCCTAAGATCCATGGAGAAAAGGCCAGATAAAAATGAAATAAATAAAGTTAAGAATGCTGTGGTACCCTAATAAGAGCTGGGATCAAATGATATAAAAATGTTTTTTAATATAAAAAAACAGTGAAATTTAATGGGACTGAATTGCAGAAAATATTGTTGTCTTTAAGAAGATGGGGAAACAACACTGGAATACAGTCAATTGACAATGAACTTATCACATATTTTATTATTATTATTATTATTATTTATTATTATTAATTATTATTTAATTTTTAGACCGCCCTTCTCCAAATAGGTCTCAGGGCGGTTTACAACATAAACAGTTAAAACACAATAAAATCCCCATAACAACCCAATTTATATCAACAACAAGTCACATATAACATATAAGTGGCAGTGGTCACAATTCGGATGGCATTTACCCGACTTCCCCCCAAGTTCAGCCTGGTGGGAAGAATAATATTCAGAAGAGGCTGGCGCCAATGCAATAGATCTAACAATGATCTCAATGTTAGAGATCTCAATATTGGAGGGGATCCTCTGATGGATTAGTGGGAGAGCTGCCCCGGCCTCAACCCAAGAAATTAACTCTGCAAAATGTTCTCCTTCATTTGTGACGTAGATCACCATAACAAGTATGCCTTGGCACATAGACCTTAAACCTTAGGTTTAAACGTGAACCTAAATTTGAGATACTATTTAAATATCTTAAGAATCCCAAAATATAGGAGAGATGTTGTCCTTTGTCATCAGATCACAGCGAACCTCATAGGGTTTTCCAAGCAAGAGACATTCAGAGGTGGTTTGCCATTGCCTGCCTCCACGTCATGACCCTGGAATTCCGTGTTGGTCACCTGTCCAAATACTAGTCAGGGATGCTGCTTAGCATTTGATATTTGACAGGATTGTGTTAGCCCGACCTATCCAGGTAAGCACAGGAGAGCTTTCACCCCAGCATATTATAACATCTTGCTAACACATGTGCATAGCTATGAGGAGGTTAGAGGGAGTGCAATAGCTCTATTTCAGAAAATCAGCGAGTTACTCTACTTCTTGCTGTTGGGAATGTACAGGTTTCAGAACAAGTAGCGGTATTTTACAATGTAGCCATTGAGATCAAGTCCTGGGTGGTGAAATAACCTGTTAAACAAATTTTATAATTGCTATGCTCCATTTTAATGCTTGTAACTTAAAGTGCTGTTCACTATATGAGAAATGTGTTGTTGACAATGCAGCTAAAGGAATGAATCGGGGTCTGTTGCAGACTCAGGGCTCATTTGGAAGCACTCACTATGCCCAAACCTTTGCTAAGCTGTGGAAACATTTCTCTTAGCCAGACTCCCAGGAGAAAAGCACCTGCAGGGAGGCACGTTGAAGTTGCCTGTGTACTCCGTCTATCCACCTCATCTCCCTGCATGGCTCCCACAACACCTCTGGTCTGTGATTATTTGACATAACCCGCATTCTAACCCAGAGACTGTGCATACTGTCATATATGAGAGAAGTTGAAAGGAAAATTTAAAAGCCATTTCCTCAAAGTTATTTTTAAAGCATTCTTTAAATTTTCAGCCTGAATATTTTTTAAAAAAAATTGCAGATAAAGAAAAGGACAAATGGATATCTGTGTACTAAAAATCTTAATTTATATATATATATAATTAATATTTTGGGGTTATTTTGCTTTTTGGCAATGTAATGTATGACGTGGCTTTTTTATTCAGGTCTTGATGACCTTTTGAGTTTTGTGGGTTTTTTGGTAGCTGCTTCATGTACCAGCAATCTGCAAATATTGTACCTTTCAGAAAAGTTGCAGAGATTCTCAGTAGTAATGGCAGTTACAGGTCAGTGAGAACTTTTGAATTTCCCCAGAGACAGGTTATCTTAGGAAAGCAAGGAAGATTGCAAGTGTCATTGATGTCAGTCTGATTGTTGCTGAATGCATCCAGGTTTGGCCACACTGCATCCTTTCCAGAGACACAGAGGTCCACCTTCTCATTGTTAACCTTCTCAAAGAACTCCACAAAGTTTGTTTATTTGCATCTTACTGTTCTCCCCAGTGGAGAACCAAATCAACTTACAGTACAAAAGAGAAAATGCACCAGACATAAACCAGAGAAAGAGGGGAAGAGATGCTTCTGAGTATAGAGAGGGGCTTTCTCTCATCCTGCCAGCGTGAGGCTGCAACCCTCAGGCTAAGAATTGAAGGTCCAGATATTAGGCTGCCTTGTAATGTCCTAAAGATCCTTAGACCCCTTTTTAAAAATCAGTGTGAGATTTGCTACTTTCCAGTTGTCTGATAGAGTGTTGATTTTAGTGGTATTACATATACATTACATATATTACTGACATCAACATTTTCATATTAGATTTCTTTGAATGCGTACCATCTAGATTCAGAGATGCTTTTTAAATTTGTATGGCGGTCCTATAACTTCAGTTCTTACCACTGGAATTGAATTCAGTACTTCAGACCCTCCTTCCCCAAAACAACAGCTTTTGCATGGATATGTGGCCCATTTATCATAGTGAAAAGGGATGCAAATAATTGTATTTCTCTCTCATATCCCCATTGTCTTTAAAGTCTTGATATATGTGAAGAAGTGCTGATTGTTTGTTTTAATGTTTTTAGCAATCCACTCCCGGAATTCTCTTTTTGCTTCCACTCATATCAGTGTACACTTGTTTGTGCTCTCTTCTGTTAACTTCATTTAGGAACCCCCCTTTTCTGAAAAGCGTTTTTGTCTTATGTGTCTTCCTGTAATCATTAACCACACAGGAATCCTTTTAGACTTGGCAGTAAGTTTCATGACCTGGATGGCCCAAGCTAGCCTGAACTTTTGATATCTTGGAAGCAAAGCACGGTCAGCCCTGATTACTATTTGGATGGGAGATTACGCAAAGGCAGACAATTGCAAATGTCTCTTATTCTGAAAATCCTCCAGTCACCATAAATCAGCTGTGAACTGACGCCACTTGCACCACCACCTTTCCCAGTGTGAGGTGCGCATTCTATCTGAGCCTCTATGTGGTTGCATTTTTATGTTGTTTCCAAGCATCCTAAAGGTATTTGACAGTCTTCTCTTTTAACTTACTTCTGGTGTCCCCTAAATTTTGTAAAGTTCCTGCTTTTGAAATCAAATGCAATTATTTCAGACTTTTACCGCAACTTTCCATTGACATGAATATTCTGCCAAAACCATTGCAGTGACTGCGCTTAGCCAATGCAACGTCATCTACATCTTGCACCAGGTCTCAAGTTACTCTCAAAATAAAGATCAAAGTCACACACTGCCCCTCCCATTACCTTCATGACTAGCTATGCCAATGAGAAACATTTCTATAGGATGGCTTGAGCACACATCGGCCAATTCAGTGTGAGAGTAATTGAATGCAGCTGCCCCAGGCCTTTACTTGGATCCAATGAAGGGCTCATATTCAACCTGTGCTCTCGCAGCTGCACTGGCTCCTGGTATTCCGTGTTGGTCACCTGTCCAAATACTAGTCAGGGATGCTGCTTAGCTTTTGATATTTGACAGGATTGTGCTAGCCCGACCTATCCAGGTAAGCACAGGAGAGCTTTCAACCCAGCATATTATAACATCTTGCTAACACATGTGCATAGCTATGAGGAGGTTAGAGGGAGTGCAATAGCTCTATTTCAGAAAATCAGCGAGTTACTCTACTTCTTGCTGTTGGGAATGTACAGGTTTCAGAACAAGTAGCGGTATTTTACAATGTAGCCATTGAGATCAAGTCCTGGGTGGTGAAATAACCTGTTAAACAAATTTTATAATTGCTATGCTCCATTTTAATGCTTGTAACTTAAAGTGCTGTTCACTATATGAGAAATGTGTTGTTGACAATGCAGCTAAAGGAATGAATCGGGGTCTGTTGCAGACTCAGGGCTCATTTGGAAGCACTCACTATGCCCAAACCTTTGCTAAGCTGTGGAAACATTTCTCTTAGCCAGACTCCCAGGAGAAAAGCACCTGCAGGGAGGCACGTTGAAGTTGCCTGTGTACTCCGTCTATCCACCTCATCTCCCTGCATGGCTCCCACAACACCTCTGGTCTGTGATTATTTGACATAACCCGCATTCTAACACAGAGACTGTGCATACTGTCATATATGAGAGAAGTTGAAAGGAAAATTTAAAAGCCATTTCCTCAAAGTTATTTTTAAAAAATTCTTTAAATTTTCAGCCTGAATATTTTTTTAAAAAAAATTGCAGATAAAGAAAAGGACAAATGGATATCTGTGTACTAAAAATCTTAATTTATATATATATAATTAATATTTTGGGGTTATTTTGCTTTTTGGCAATGTAATGTATGACGTGGCTTTTTTATTCAGGTCTTGATGACCTCTGAGTTTTCTGGTTTTTTTGGTAGTTGCTTCATGTACCAGCAATCTGCAAATATTGTACCTTTCAGAAAAGTTGCAGAGATTCTCAGTAGTAATGGCAGTTACAGGTCAGTGAGAACTTTTGAATTTCTCCAGAGACAGGTTATCTTAGGAAAGCAAGGAAGATTGCAAGTGTCATTGATGTCAGTCTGATTGTTGCTGAATGCATCCAGGTTTGGCCATACTGCATCCTTTCCAGAGACACAGAGGTCATGTTATCATAGAATCATAGAGTTGGAAGGGGCCATACAGGCCATCTAGTCCAACCCCCTGCTAAACGCAGGATTAGCCCTAAGCATCCTAAAGCATCCAAGAAAAGTGTGCATCCAACCTTTGCTTTAAGACTGCCAGTGAGGGGGAGCTCACCACCTCCTTAGGAAGCCTATTCCACTGCTGAACTAGTCTGACTGTGAAAATTTTTTTCCTGATATCTAGCCTATATCGTTGTACTTGAAGTTTAAACCCATTACTGTGTGTCCTCTCCTCTGCAGCCAACAGAAACAGCATCCTGCCCTCCTCCAAGTGACAACCTTTAAAATATTTAAAGAGGGCTATCATGTCCCCTCTCAACCTCCTTTTCTCCAGGCTGAACATTCCCAAGTCCCTCAACCTATCTTCATAGGGCTTGGTCCCTTGGCCACAGATCATCTTCGTCGCTCTCCTCTGTACCCTTTCAATTTTCTCTACGTCCTTCTTGAAGTGAGGCCTCCAGAACTGCACACAGTACTCCAGGTGTGGTCTGACCAGTGCCGTATACAAGGGGACTATGACATCTTGTGATTTTGATGTGATGCCCCTGTTGATATAGCCCAAAATGGCATTCGCCTTTTTTACTGCTGCATCACACTGCCTGCTCATGTTTAGTTTACAATCCACAAGTACCCCAAGGTCTCGTTCACACACAGTGCTACCTTGAAGCGTATCCCCCATCCAGTAGGCATGTTTTTCATTTTTCTGTCCCAGATGCAGAACTTTACATTTATCTTTATTAAATTGCATCTTGTTCTCATTTGCCCATTTTTCCATTGTGTTCAGATCTCATTGAACTCTGTCTCTATCTTCCGGAGTATTTGCCAGTCCTCCCAATTTGGTGTCATCTGCAAACTTGATGAGTAGTCCCTCCACCCCCTCATCTAGATCATTAATAAATATGTTAAAAAGTACCGGGCCGAGCACCGAGCCCTGAGGTACCCCGCTACTTACCTCTCTCCAGTCTGATGAAACACTATTGACAACAACTCTTTGAGTGCGGTTCTCTAACCAATTCCCTATCCACTTAACTATCTGAAAATCCAGATTGCAGTCCTTCAAACTTATCCATCAGAACATCATGGGGAACCTTGTCAAAAGCTTTACTAAAATCCAAGTAAACGACATCAACCAAATTTCCCCGATCCAGCAAACCTGTTACTTGGTCAAAAAAGGAAACCAGGTTGGTCTGGCAGGACCTGTTGGAGACAAATCCATGCTGACTACCTTGGATCACCAAATTGTCCTCCAGATGTTTGCAGATTGCTCCCTTTAATATCTGCTCCATTATCTTCCCCACAACAGAGGTCAGACTCACTGGTCTGAGGTTTCCCGGGTCATCCTTCCTCCCTTTTTTGAAGATCGGAATAATGTTTGCTCTCTTCCAGTCCTCCGGGACATCTCCAGTCCTTAAAGAGGTCCTGAAGATGATGGACAAGGGCTGTGCAAGTTCTCTGGAAAGTTCTTTGAGCACTCTCATGTGCATTTCATCTGGACCAGGGGATTTGAACTCATCCAGTGCAGCTAAATGCCTCTCGACAACCTCTCTATCCATGTTAACCTGCCACCCAGACACTATCCTTTGGCTACGGCCATCTCTAGATGTGCCTAAACACTTTGACCTGTGGGAAAAAAACAGATGTAAAATAGGCACTAAGCCTTTCTGCTTTCTCTGCATCCTCCGTTAGAGTTTGTCCATCCGCACCCAACAGTGGGCCTATTGCCTCCTTTACTTTACGTTTGCTCCTCACATAACTGAAAAAACTTTTCTTGTTACAATGGGCTTCCCTGGCCAATCTTAGCTCACTCTCAGTTTTGGCCTTTCTGATGATTGATCTACAGTGCCTAGTAACCTGTAGATAATCTTCTTTAGAGCTCTGTCCTTCCCTCCATTTCCTGAACATTTTCCTTTTCTTTCTTAGTTCCTCTTGAAGTTCTCTGTTCATCCAAATTGGCTTCTTAGAGCTCCTGCAGTGTGTTCGTCTTTCTGGGATAGTCATTGATTGAGCATGCAATAGCTCTTGTTTGAGTAGCGCCCACCCTTCACATGCTCCCTTCCCTTCCAGCATTCTCGTCCATGGTATGACACTCATCATGTCTCTGAGTTTATTAAAGTTTGCCCTACGAAAATCCAACATCCGCGTCTGGCTACAAGCTTCCTTGGCTCCCCATCTCAAAAGGAATTCTATGAGGACATGGTCACTTCCCCCTTAGGGTCCCCACCTCCTTCACCTCATCCACCAACTCTTGCCTGTTGGTCAGTATTAAGTCCAGTATGGCTGAACCTCTTGTGGGTTCATCTACCATTTGATAAATGAAATTGTCAGCCAGGCAGGTCAGAAACTTGCATGACTGAGGACGCTTCGCAGAGTTTGTTTCCCGGCACACATCTGGGAAATTGAAGTCACCCATGATGACAAGGTCCTGCCGCTTGGATATTTTCTCAAGCTGCTCACAAAGTGCAGCATCCACATCCCCTCACTGGTCAGGCGGTCGGTAGCAGACACCAACCACCACACTGTTTGTTTTCCCCTCGCTTATTTTCACCCAGATGCTTTCCACTGTAGATATGCTCTCCTTCACTAGAATTTCCTGACAGGTAAGCCCTTTCCTCACATACAGTGCCACTCCTCCACCTCTTCAATCTATTCTGTTTTTTCTGAACAGTTATAACTGAACAGTTATAAAAACCTTTTCTTTAAGATGGATAATTTATGCTGTGAAGCATAACAAAATTGGACCAGGTTGATGATGAAACTGAATATGAGAACTTCCAAATAGTATTGAGGGCTGGGATTATTGTTTGAGATATACATTTGGAGAATTCAGTTGTTATCTTGTTTTGCTGCTGTTTTCACCATGTTTTTAGCAGCACAAAAATTAAACAGATGAAGCTTTTCCTTGTGCTTTGCTTCATGCTGGGAAGACCATCTAGGGATTAATTTCTGTATATCTCTCAGTGTTATAAAATGCAAAGGAGAAAGGCTGATTTTTTTTTTTTTTACGTGCCACCACCAGCCTGATTTTTCCTCCCCTTCTCCCATCAATCCCCCCCAGGTGAAACAGACATAAAATCCGAATGGTGTGACTACAACCTAGTGCCCCCCTTACATAAAATAAGTTAGCTAGACAATCTTTTCCGTTTTGCTTTCTACAGCCTGTAGTGTTTCACCTTTGTGGATTTGTCCCAGTACCTTTTTTATGTGTAAAGAGAAATAAATGTGCACAATCTGTACTTTTGGCTTGTGGGATTTGTTGTCATGTCAACCTGAGAGGGAGAGGGAGGTGATCCTGCCCTTTTCTTAAACGGGCACACAGTTCAGGGGTAAATAACTGACTGACAGAGAGTCAAATTGCCTGATAAAACAGGTTAAACCAAGGTTTATCATCAGATCTGAGCAATGCCACTGCTTTAGCCTTCCCACCCCTCGCTAAATTTTCAATAATCTATCAGATAATTAACTGATTATCTAACTATGAATTTCTACTGCAATCAGTGGAAATTTTTCAATTGAATGCTTAGGGCTGAGCTCCTACTTGATTATCGTTATCTCTTTTTTGAAACATCATTTGTAAGCTACAAAATTACTCTTTGAATTAGTTACTAAGGCCTACTAATTTTACATACAAGTACCAGAAACTATGAAGATACTCTTGTGGCGCAGAGTGGTAAGACAGCAGACATTCAGTCTGAAAGCTCTGCCCATGAGGCTGGGAGTTCAATCCCAGCAGCCAGCTCAAGGTTGACTCAGCCTTCCATCCTTCTGAGGTCGGTAAAATGAGAACCCAGCTTGCTGGCGGGTAAACGGTAATGACTGGGGAAGGCACTGGCAAACCACCCCGTATTGAGTCTGCCATGAAAACGCTAGAGGGCGTCACCCCAAGGGTCAGACATGACTCGGTGCTTGCACAGGGGATACCCGTACCTTTTTACCAGAAACTATGAACAAGTCCAAAAGCTTTGGACATGTGCATGAAGCTGCCTCATACTACCGTATTTGCCGGCGTATAAGACGACTGGGTGTATAAGACGACCCCCCAATATTTCCACTCAAAATATAGTTTGTTACATTACATTACAGTACTATGGGCCACTATGGGCAGCTATGTCTAACTGAAGTGCACCCGGCATATAGGACGACCCCCCCACTTGGAGGCATGTTTTTCAGGGGGGCAAAGTAGTCATACGCCAGCAAATACTGTAAATCAGATCCAAGTTCCAGCATGGCAGTGGCTCTCCAGACTCTCAGGTGGAGGTCGTTCAAATCATCTCCCATCCAATCCTTTTAAGTGCAGATGGCGGGGAAGGGGATTGAACCTGGGACCTTCTGAGTGCCAAGCAAATGTTCTACCACTTTACCTCAGTGTCAAAAACATCTGCTATCTTGGTCAACATTCATGACTTGGAAACCATGCTATGATTCAGGGCCATTCCGCACCAGGATCTATGTTGCAAATTGGTTTCGGAACGAAAAAACACCATTTTAAATAGTGGAATTCGTCGTTATGCATACCTGCCTTTGTAGTGGAATCCAGTTGCTTTCTATCGTTTCCCACAGGTTTCCAGTCTTGGCAAAAATCGCTAGCCAGGAAGCGATATTGCCGAGCTTTGTCCCGCCCCTGGCCATCAATCAAACAAGCAGCCAATGGGCGGCCATTATCATGCTCCCGAAAAGCCCCTTTCCCTTTAAGGAAGGTTTTTAAAAAAAAATGTTGCAATGAATCTGCATTGATTCGTTGCAACTGAGAGACCCATCTAGCTAGCAGGTGGTGTTTGAGCTGCCATTTCATCGTTGCCACGCTCCCCCAGAGTGAAACCCCCCCCCGCACGGGCGTGATTTTCGGCCGAAAATAGAGTGAAAAATAAAGGGAAAATAAACCAGCAAACGGGGCTGTGTGGTGCTTGGTGCTTGGTGACTTAAAACAGCTCGGGGAGGGACTGCAGCCGGGGAAGCCTTGGTGGGTAAATGAAGGCTCACCGGTGCGTTGATCTCCACTCGCTCAGAGAAATAAAAAGTGAAAATCGCTTCGCCGGAAAATCAGAGGAGAGAGCCAGGGGGAGGGACTTTGCAGAAACCGCAACAATGGTAACGCACAGAACTTTCCCGCTAGTGTTGCAGATTGTTTGCAAGAGTGTAGCGCTTTCCGGAGGGTGAATCCACTTTTTGGGATTTCCCTGAAAGCACTACAATGAAGCGCTTTTTGCGGATCGGTTTCAGGAGTGTGGCAGATTGTCAACAACGTTTTGCATAACAGCAAATTAGTAGCGATTTCAATTTGCAACCATTGTGCAATTTTGAACGAGTGCGGAATGGCCCTCAATATTGTACAATCTTGGCAACCCTAAGAGGAAGCCTCTCTGTGCATGATAGTCATGACCCGTCAGGTTTATGCACACCTAGGAAATGCAGAATCCCAGAACATGAACCTGCACTAATCTGGCAACCTTACTTCCTCTCTGCAATGTTTTCTTGACCTGAAACAGACCAGGGGGTGTTATGTGGCTGCTTAGGTGGCTGCAAGGGTATTATACCCTTTTGAGGCCGCACTTCCAAACCTCAAGAATATTTCCAGACCAGGGACAGGCAACCTCCAGGTGGGACCTGGAGATTTCCTTGAATTACTGCTCATCTCAGGCATCATCTCCCCAGGCAAAAATGGCTGCTTTGGAGGGTTGACTCTGGAGCATCAAACCCCATTGAGGTTTAGAGATGCCAGGCTCCAGTTGGGATCTGAGGACCCCTAGAAATGCAGTTCATGTCCAGGCAGTTAGGCTGGAGCTCTTCCCCTTCACATGCATCCCTTCAAAAGGAATGCAAGTGGCCCCAGACACCCCTTGGCTAGCACAGTGTGTTGCTTGGCTGGTGATGTCTGCTCTTCTGAAGCTTGAAGCCTGCTGATGGCAAGTGCAGTCCCTGTTGTCCACAAGGCCAAGTTGTTGCCGAATAAAAATGGATAACCTCGTTCTCCCCCAGAGTCTCACTGTTTACTTTCCTGTAAAGCTAACTCCACTTCAAATTATGGTCCACTTATGCATTTCATTTAATAGGATCTTCCTGGCAAACACTGATTTTTATTTACCAGGCCATGTTTGAGAAAAGTGCTGGTTTTCAGCGGTTGTTTTAAATAAACAGTAACATCTATCACAGCAAATTTTGGAGCCTCAACTCAATGTCTTGTTTCTTGGTTTGATTGTCCTACAATTGAGTGATCATTGGTTTGTTATGATCCAGGTGGGCCCTGGAGATTTCTCAAGCACTTGTTTGTGAGATGGCTGGGAAATGTGTCATCTGCCCTAAAGATGAATGGGAAAATTCAGGAGGGTATATTGATCTTTCTGCCAGGCTGTATGGGAATAACTCAGGATGGTCACAGAGTCACAGGAGAACTGTGTAGGAAAAGGAAAGTCCAAGCTGTCATGGCCTCCCTGTGACAATGAGTCAAAGCTCAGAGGCATGCCAGATCAAGGGGAAAATACTGTGGCATTGGTAGGCTTCCGAATCTCAAGTGGTGCCCAGGGGTGGGATGACAGTGGAGGACGAAACCACGGCCTCTTGAAGAGAGGAGGACTCCAAACACACAAGATCAGCCAACCACCAGCCCTCCTTCCCAAACACTCCCCTCAGAAGGGGGTAAGGGAGTCCTCATGTCCTTGCTGGAGGGAGGCCAGAAGGAAGAGGGGCTCATTTCCATGCTCTTTTCTGACATCACAGGGCCACTTCTCCAAGGAGGCCTTGTTACCGTGGGGACAGTGTCCACTTCAGAGGATGGCAAGCTCAGGGGCGGGCAGGCTAGTCAGAGGAAGAGTGGGGAGCAGGGGGGCTGTGAGGAGGATAGGAGACCCAAAGGATTCACCCCAAGCGTTCTGGAGGAAGGGTGGGAGTCCATGGAAACTGAGGGATCTGTGATGAAGCATTTGCTGCCCTCCCTGGATGACTGGTTGGGGGATCTTCCTCCCGAGGAGCAGGGAAGAGAGCTTGGGAGGATTGTCCCGCTGGCTGAAGTCAAACTGCCCCTAATTTATCAGGCAGGATTTCAAGGCCTGCTTCTCTCTCTGCTTCTCTGTCTCAGACAGAGGCAGGGACCCAGATCCAAGTGGCCAGCAGAGGAGGAGAAGCAATGCAGAGAGGAGGAGGCTGATCTTGCCGAGTGGAGAAGTGCCAGAAGGCAGTGTATGCAGTGGTAACTGGCAACTCGAAGCTGGTGGAGTGCCATGGTCAGAAGCGCCTGATGATGTTAGCTGACGGAAGGTGGCAGAACTCGGCTGGTGGAAGGGGGTGGAAATTGGTGAATGGCAGCTGGGGAGTATGTGTGTGTGAATGTGTGTGTGAATGGGGGTGTTCCATTACTGAGGGGCTTTCCGCCCTCAGTGCAGCGCACTGGCGTGAATGGATGATGGATGAATGGGAGCCAGTGGCAATTCTCAGGTGGAAGTCCGTGGATGACAGACCCCAGTGGATGTTGGCCAACTGAAGGCTGTGGAAATCCTTGGAGGATGCCAGCAGAGGGGAGTCCATGATCCCTGCTTACCGCCTGTTTCTGCCTTGCAAGACTGTGTCTAGCTGAGCTTTTGGAGAAGCCAAACCACACATAGAATCCAGAGGACCTGTTGGGAAATGGGCCGCTGCCCTACACCGGAACATGTGTCCCTGTGTCATCACCAGGCTTGCCCGGCAGAGATCACCTGTGGATTTCAATGTTTCTGCTTTTCATTAAAACAAATTGTACTAATTTGAACCAAGGTTGTAGGCTTTATACACCAATATAATACCAAGTGCCTATATTGCTCGATTTTAATCTGGAAGGATTTCAGAGGAGATCAATGAGGTTTTCAGTGGAGGAGCTTTCGAGTGTCAAATCTCCATCTGATCTGAGAGGGACTTTTGAGAGTTTGATTTTCTTGTGGGAGCTTACTGTGCTCCCCAACTCTCCGTGGAAACCTCCAAGAGCAGCTTATTATGTTAAAAATAGGAGAAACAAAAATAATTTTATAACCTCCTGGAGTAACATGTTAAAGACCCAAGGGAAATGGAAGATCTGGCAAGATCTTCAAGAAGAAGGATTTAATGTTCACAAGAGCATTTCCCCATCATCTTCCAGCTCTTCTTCAGGTCCTTCCTCAACATTACTTATTTGTCCACTTCCAAGGATTGTCCCCACACCCTTCAGTACTCAATAGCATACTGAAAAGATTTGGAGGGGATGAGAGTTCCTTGAATTCTGTTTTTCACTGTGGATAGAATACTCCCCTGCCCTGTGCCTTTCAGAAGAAGAGCCCCACTGATCAAACCAAAGGTCTAACCTCCAACGTCCTGTTTTCCAAAGTGGCCAGCCTCAGGCTTCTAGGAAGCCAGCCTGACACAAGGAATGAACATCCGCCCCACAGAGTTGCCCATTGTCCATCATTGGATTGAACAAAAACACAAATTAGATTACTTTGCCTTTTTCGGTTGATAAATAATTAAACTAGGTCAATTTCTTGAACAGCCAAATTTGTTTACTACAATGTGAATGCTACTTCATTTTTAATTTGGATACTTATCTCCAAAAGCTTTGAACACAAATTGGGATTTGAGTTGCTTTTTATGAAAGAACTTGATACTCTTCAATCATTTAAATGCATGACACCTGTAAGAATACTTACTTATGCATGTTGACCTCTAAAACGAAAGTTTATTGAATCCTTTTGGGGTATGTCAAAGAACAACTCCACATTATATCAGAGCAGATGCCTATATGATGCCTTATATCTGAGAAAATAATAAATCTCACAACCTTGAGCCGGCTGCTGGGATTGAACTCCCAACCCCCTTACTGCTGAGCTTACTTCAGAGTCTTCAATTAGGTACTTTGTCAAAACACTTTTGGAAATTCAAGTATATAATGTCTACTGGATCACCACTGTCCACCTGATTGTTAACCTTCTCAAAGAACTCCACAAAGTTTGTTTATTTGCATCTTACTTTTCTCCCCAGTGGAGAACCAAATCAACTTACAGTACAAAAGAGAAAATGCACCAGACATAAACCAGAGAAAGAGGGGAAGAGATGCTTCTGAGTATAGAGAGGGGCTTTCTCTCATCCTGCCAGCGTGAGGCTGCAACCCTCAGGCTAAGAATTGAAGGTCCAGATATTAGGCTGCCTTGTAATGTCCTAAAGATCCTTAGACCCCTTTTTAAAAATCAGTGTGAGATTTGCTACTTTCCAGTTGTCTGATAGTGTTGATTTTAGTGGTATTACATATACATTACATATATTACTGACATTATCAACATTTTCATATTAGATTTCTTTGAATGTGTACCATCTAGATTCAGAGACTTATGCTTTTAAAATTTGTATGGCGGTCCTATAACTTCAGATCTTACCACTGGAATTGAATTCAGTACTTCAGACCCTCCTTCCCCAAAACAACAGCTTTTGCATGGATATGTGGCCCATTTATCATAGTGAAAAGGGATGCAAATAATTGTATTTCTCTCTCATATCCCCATTGTCTTTAAAGTCTTAATATATGTGAAGAAGTGCTGATTGTTTGTTTTAATGTTTTTAGCAATCCACTCCCGGAATTCTCTTTTTGCTTCCACTCATATCAGTGTACACTTGTTTGTGCTCTCTTCTGTTAACTTCATTTAGGAACCCCCCTTTTCTGAAAAGCGTTTTTGTCTTATGTGTCTTCCTGTAATCATTAACCACACAGGAATCCTTTTAGACTTGGCAGTAAGTTTCATGACCTGGATGGCCCAAGCTAGCCTGAACTTTTGATATCTTGGAAGCAAAGCACGGTCAGCCCTGATTACTATTTGGATGGGAGATTACGCAAAGGCAGACAATTGCAAATGTCTCTTATTCTGAAAATCCTCCAGTCACCATAAATCAGCTGTGAACTGACGCCACTTGCACCACCACCTTTCCCAGTGTGAGGTGCGCATTCTATCTGAGCCTCTATGTGGTTGCATTTTTATGTTGTTTCCAAGCATCCTAAAGGTATTTGACAGTCTTCTCTTTTAACTTACTTCTGGTGTCCCCTAAATTTTGTAAAGTTCCTGCTTTTGAAATCAAATGCAATTATTTCAGACTTTTACCGCAACTTTCCATTGACATGAATATTCTGCCAAAACCATTGCAGTGACTGCGCTTAGCCAATGCAACGTCATCTACATCTTGCACCAGGTCTCAAGTTACTCTCAAAATAAAGATCAAAGTCACACACTGCCCCTCCCATTACCTTCATGACTAGCTATGCCAATGAGAAACATTTCTATAGGATGGCTTGAGCACACATCGGCCAATTCAGTGTGAGAGTAATTGAATGCAGCTGCCCCAGGCCTTTACTTGGATCCAATGAAGGGCTCATATTCAACCTGTGCTCTCGCAGCTGCACTGGCTCCAGATTGGAGACTGGCTCAGGTACAATTTGGGGTGCTGATCTTTAAAGCCCTCAAGAGTCTGGGACCCTCATATCTATTATTATTACTATTATTATTACTACTAGTAGTAGTAGTATTTATTAGATTTATAGCCAATTTACTCCAAAGACTAAAGGCAAGTTACATAAGATACTAGCCCTCTAAACCAAACTTAATCCCAATGGATCAAGATGGCCGGATCGCTCAGTGTTATAGTGTAGCCTGAGAGGGGCCCATTGATCTTAAGCCTGGTCTCAACCAAAGACATGGCGAAAGAGCTCCATTTTACAGGCCCTGCCGAACTCTGACTCTGCATGGTTCATTTTTCTGGTTTTCTCTCCTTCCAAGACATTCTCACTGACAACACAAAATTCTGTCCCTCCTGCATTATGATCTATCTAGCATACCTATCTAGCATGTACGATTAGCTCTGCTATTGATTTTTTTAAAAGCTGTCTCATCAGCTTACTCTGGTGCCAGTCTTCTGAGCAAACAACAGAAAGCCAGGTACTGACACACATGATGTGTAGGCCAAGACTTCCCTGGAATGCATGGGTTTTTTGCCAATGTTTTAGATCTTAAGAAAAGTTTGTGGCAATATATATATATATATATATGGAATATATATGGAATATATATATATATATATATGGAATAAACCTACAACCATCTATTTCATGTTTTATATCCTTATGCATGTTACACATGAAGTTACGTTATACTGAGTAAGAGGCTAGTAATCTAACACATCATTTAGATAATCATTTTCTGCCTGGGCTCTTGTGTTAGTCAGGTCTTCCCCAACTCTTGCTATTTAAGGTATTTAACCAGGAGATGTCAGGGACTGAATCTGGCCCTATCAGCATGTGATCAATCTCTGAACCAAGATATGTGGCATATGCTTTTTTTGTCTCTTTCATTTTGAGTTATTCCATTGGGTTTTTGGATTCTGATATCCAAGTAGGGAACTTCCGCAAGCCAAAGAGCACACACACCCGGGGGGGGGGGGATGTGTTACCATCGATTCAAGGCATTCCATATTTGCAAGAAAACTCAAACCTTCTTCTGCATTCTGAAGAATATACATATTACATTAATTTTGCAGGTACATTTTAAGAAAATTTTATTCATGACTTTTAAGGAACAAACATTCTTCTGTAAACATAGCATCACAATTTTAAAAATCAGATTATATTTGGCATGTAAAATACTACGATTTGGGGGATCTGTGCATTTCATTTCATGGCATTGTCACACAATCATTTCTCTTTCATTCTAGACACAACCTAAGATTTGCCCTTTATTTAACAGATATGAAAGAGGTAATCTGTACATACACACGTGTGTGCGCGCGCACATACACACAATAAATACAGAATCTGCCACATTAACCTTCTACAATATACTGTACATTCAAGTGAAGGAAAAGAGTTTCAATTGTCCATGTTCACTTCAGTGAAGAGTTTACCATAAATTACTGTTAAAAGTGCTACTTTTGCCTGAAGTAAAAAATACAAAAGGCTACAGTATATCATTACCAGAAGCTCCCTATACATTCCAAGTCAAAGAACCAAGACTTCTGTCACAAGACTATACAGATACCCAAACATTTTAATAGCCTTTCATAAAGGTATAGACTAGAAAGACTGGGGGAAGGGGAAAGAGAACCCTAAAAAAGCCACACATGCGGCATGACTGTGATCGCCAAGCAATTCTACTCATCACACCCTGTTTCACCAAATAAAGTCAGAAAGTTGATGGGCACATTTGCTTAATAAAGAGTGCTAGGCTAAAAATCTAAGGCAAGTGATCCAGGCGCTCTGTGCACGAGTTTGATGGTAACCACGTGTGTAAACTGTAAGTGTTGTCCTGGGCAACGGGGCCAGGGCCATTATGCTGTGTCTTTTGCAGCTGCTCCCTTTTAACCTGGTTTGATTTTCTGTCCCTGGGTGTTTTATCCAGAAGAGAGCATGAGCTACGAGGAAACCAAAGAGAAAAGAATGTTTGCTTGCACTTATATATATTCCCATATACAAACACAAGCATGGAATATGTATCCAAAACCTTGCCCAATTTGCAACCCATCAAGCCAAACATTGCTCACCAGCTGGTAATGATAACCCTTTGCTTCTGCAGTGACAAACAGATTACAGATTATGGATTCCCTTGCAGGATTATGGATTATCCATCAGGCATTGATGCATAGCTGTAAACTGAGTGTGACTTGGCAGTCACAGTAGTGTTACCCAGTGTATGGGGGGAGGAATGGGGGGGACAAAGTGGTAAGCTGCCCTGGGGACCTCCAATGCTGAGGACACCAACATATTGGTTTATATGGTACCCAGTTAAATGACAAGCATATATTTGGATCTGTCCAGATTTTCATCTTCAGGACATGGCTTTGCTTGCCTATCTAATGAACTGGCATTTATGACTAACTAATGTACTACCATTAAATTCTACAGACCATATTTTATAATACACTAAGTCACTCCTTGATGTACCCAAATATGGTAGGTTATTATCAGTAATACAATTGGAGTGGGGACAGATTTGCCCTGGGCCATACCTCTGCAGACTCAGATGTGCCATCAGAAGCACGAGTCTGGGAGAAACATCAGGTGCATTTCATACCTCAGTACTTAGTATTTGGGGGAAGGGAGAGGGAAGAGTGATGGGAAAATGCAGATACCTGTTCGCAAGGTCATGCTCAGTAGTTTGACAAATGTCGGAAAAGGTGGATGCTTTAGACAAGTCACTAGGTTTCTTCTGGCGAGATCTGAAGTTTGTCAATGGATTATCAGAGTCAGAACCTATAAGATAAATACTTCTCATTAGGAAGCTATCAAAGTGGATAAGGAAGGACACGTAGACAACACACTGAAACACTGAGTGTGGGTGGAGAGGAGAGAAAGAGCAACCCACAAGCACATGCAAGCAGTCAATTTAGGGCAGAGAAAATAAATGCAAGCCCATGCACAATAAGCCTCAATGAAATCACAAGCTTGGGAAATGGAGAAGACCTTAAACATGCCTCTGTTTCTGTTTGACTTTGTTTTTTCCTCTCCTGCACCACAGATTGCTTGGAGGCAACACGCAAAGTAACATTTGGTGAGCCCATGTAAGATACACACATCCACAAAAATCTACCTGCATGTACTTGCCAAGACTTAAAGGCTTCAAATCCTTTCTGACTTCCCCATGTCTAACCTGGGTCCACCATCCAGCATATGGTGGAGGCGAAATTAGTGCTGGAAGAGGATACACTGGGCAGACCTCCACTGCCTCCAGAGGAAGAAATTTAACAGCATGGCAGCAAATGACTGCACTACAGCCATACGCCAAAGATCTACATAAGACCCAATGACCACCTGAGAAAACTCTAGCCTCCCGCTCTCCAAGCATCTAGTACTCAGCCTGTTTCCCAGATTTGCATTTTCCCTCTCTACATCACTTACTGGGTGCAGTGAGGAATGTGTACCAAAACATGCACCAAATGTTACTGGGACAGAACTCATATGGGGGAAGGGGGTGGCTAGACCCTTATCTGCATTTAATGACAGTTTACTATCCAATTCTGTGTTCAGGTTTTCAGTGGAGATTTTTCTGAGACATAGTTGAGTGCCTTGGTCTCAGTGTCCTGATATGATAAGCTGCATTTGTAGTTTCCATGTCTCAAAAAGATACTAGGTGGATCAATTAAAATATTTAAAGCCAACTTGCACAGTGAGATCTCTCTCTAACACAATACCAAAAACAGAATGTGCTAAAAAAATCTGTTTTCCAAAGTCTGCAAAAGAATAGCAGCATGGAGGACTTTCCTAATTTTTTTCTGATAAATTGTTCCACCCAGTAAGAGCCACAACTGAAAAATCCTGAGGCAGAGGCTATTATATATTCAATTGTGTCTAAGTGAATTTGTAGTTATGTTTCACTAAGCTGCTTATTATGTTGCATCTGTTGTTCAGTTCCTTGCTGTAGCTTTACTTGATGGTGCTTTATCTTAGTAAAATTGCTAGTCCCCAGTTAGGTCCCGTGAGAGCGTCTTTATGGGACATGTTGCTATCACTGTAACTATCTTACATTGGTTGTGACAGATCTCAGATGTCTCTATATCTTCAAAAAGGCCACGGTCAGGTGAATAGAGGTGAGACAGGAGAGGTAGTCCTGCAGATATACAGGTCCAAGGCCATGAAGGGCGAGCACTTTGAGTTGAACCTGGACACTGATAACCAATGAATTGACTGTAAAATGTGCAATTTTGTATATTAGGATTTGGATCCAGTTATGCACAAGCAGAAACAGACTTAGCACATTCAACTTATTCAAGACCTGATGTAACACCTACTGCATGAGATCTCACTCAAGCAGAAATGTAAGTGGGAATACAAGAAGTCAGACATAACAGAAGTGGCTGTCTGCCGCCACCTATGTCTTCTACCTGCACAGAAAGTTCTAACACAACTGGAAATTTTACACCGGATCCAACCTAGAAATGGTATAGGCTAAACAGCACTTGATAAATATCTGAGCGATGGTAATTTACACCTCCCTCTCTTCCATATGCATGCTTGTAGTAAAGGGAATGTCATGTATTTCATAATATTAAAAGTCTTACTTCCTGAGAAGGCACTTGGATGTTTTACATATTCAAACTTATTAGGTTCAGAAGTCATATTTAAGAACTGTTGCTTCAGCCAAGTTCCACGGTCTTCCTCAAAAGCCTTCCTCTACGAAGGAAAAATAGGAAACATCTTTAGCCCTTAAAAGTACACTCACAGAGGATGAACATCCACCCATCTAGGCACAAAATCATTTTTTCTAAAGCAGAGACCAGCTTACAACAGTGGGAAACTATCAAAAAACTAGAGAGAATTCTTGCAGAGCTCTGCAGAAATGGTAAAGTTAGTTAAAATGGTACCCAACTGGTTCTGCCATCAAGTATGGTTGAAAACAAAAAGCTTCTTCACACTTAATATGCTTTTAACATGAAAAGGAAGACCTATCAGATCAGTGCTGAGGAATGGCGGTCGATTGCTACTTCCTGGCACATCTCCTTTCAACTGTTTCATGGGACACATACTAAAAACCAAACCTTCTGCATAAACTGGTCTTAGTTTCAGCTTCTGACAACTACTGAAGGGGATGAGTGCCAGGATCATAGGCAAACATAATGAAGTATCAGAGTACCTCAAGTCCTAGCCTAATAGCAGCCTCTGTAAAACTTTTGCGCTCTTTCTCAAAATTCTTCTTCTGTTCTTTGAAAAGTTTCCATTCCTCCTTCAACCGCTCTTTCTCTTCTAGCAGGTAACAGTCCTTTAGCAACAGACTGGTATCATCATCAGACGGAGAAGTTAGCTGTTGCTAGGAAGAAGGGAGTGACACACAGAAGCATCAACAGGGATTATTTGGAAATTACTGTTCTGCTCGCTACAGAATTGCTTTAGGGATTATTAGCCACTTCTGAATCTTCATCTTAAAGACTGCAGGATATACAATTTTAAAACACAAAATTAACTTCCATACGTTAGTCACACATGATCAAATGGGGGGAGAGGAATACTAAACAGAACAAAGTTTGAGTCCAGTGGCGGTTTTAAGACTCCGTTTATTGTCAGTATTCTGTCTGGGAAAGTCTCACCACATGCATATATTAGACTCAAAAGTATTTTGTTATTTGCATTCCTATTTGTCACATTTTAATTTGAACCTTCCTCTGAGGAGTTAAACCAGTACAGAGAGTTCCTCCCTCATTTATGTTCTCCTCACAACAACTCTGGGTGGTAGAATTAGGCCAACAGAGAACAAGAGGCTAGAGGTCACCCAGACAAGCTTTGTGGCTAAAAGGAGCTTTTAATCCAGGTCTCTCACACTCCAATCTCATACTCTAACCATTCTCAATCATAAGCACTTTTCTGGGGAAATATGCTTACCTGTAAGAGCTGCTGTTGAGTTTTGATCATTTCCTTACACTGATGAATTTCCATCTGTAGTCTCTCAACTTCCATTTCATGTTCTTCTCTTGAGACTGTATTGTTACTGTTCAGTGTTCCAGAGTGCACATGTAATACTACAAGTTTGAACAATTACTCTCATTTATTTTATTAAGTAGTACATTAAAAAAGACATTAAGCATTTCCCCTTCAGGCCCGTTTTATGTCCTTTTCTAATTATTAAGCTCTTTTAGTTATAGTTATTACAGGCACAGAGTTCCAGGTGGTGTAAAGCCCTGTCAATGATGATGGGTGAGGAAGGAAGGAAGGAAGGGAAGAACAACCTTCTGAAGGCAAATGAAACCCCTTGTTGCCTGCTTGGGGCTCCCTTCCCATGGAGGGCGGGGGAAAGAAACCATCTTTCAGCTCTTATACTTGCAGAGGCTCAAGGCCTTGTGAAGCCACAGGGGCAAGAAGTGCTGGCTGAGATAAGGAGTGTAGGTCTCCATTGACAGAGTGCAAGCGGTCCACTCCTTGTCCTTGCTGTTGCTTCAGCAGCGAGAGGAGAGCAGTAGCTAAAGAAGAGGTTCAGGCAGCCATCATAGATCCTTGTCCTGAGAACAAGCCTGGCTCCAGTTGCTGTCTTGGAGTGATCTATCCAAGACAGCTTCTTCTTTCCTCTTGTTGATGCTGCCAGCATACAGAAAGCAGAGGAAGCCAATGCTGGTTTCCTCCGGTATTCTGCATTTCCCCCCTCAATGAGGTGAGAAAGCTGCGGAAGCTCATCTGCCCATAGAGTTAATAAAACACAGACTGGGGCAATCAAGTGCCTCCTCAGGGTAATCAAAACTCTTGCCAGAAATGTGCACATGCCCTGCCCAAATAGTGAGTAGGAGGCAGTGGGAACTGCCCCCCCCCAGCAGTGTTTCTTAACTAAATAAAAAACTGTAATATTCAATATTTTGTTCTGCAGGCAGGGAGAGCTTCTGAGCTGGATCCATCTCACATCCTCCTTTGTCCAAGTGTATACAGACAAAGGGACGAAGGAAGGACAACTAAGAATCTGCTTCACTTCCCATTCTTTGGTCCACCCCATATTTCCACTGCCAAATGTTGTCTTGCAAAGATTGCTACATCATTAGTTTTCAAAAGTATGCTATTACCTTCGTGTATTTATTAATTTTCAGTGTCTGTGACAAGTACAGAAAACAAACAAAACTTTCACAAGCACAATTTTGATCTCAGTTTCTTTACCTTGATTGTCCAGCTTTTCCACATGGTTTTTCAGCATTCTCCACTGCTTTCGAATGCTATTAGCCAGCTGTTCACGCACTGTGTCACAAGACAGTTCCCACACATTCTCTTTATTTATTTCGCCAGAGTCATCCTCCACATCCGACAGGGCCTGTAAGAGCAAGCTTTACAACTTAAGTAACCAAAGCCCATAGTGAAGTCAAAACCCTCTGGGCTGGACCTCAATTCCCATGAACAAAAATGCTTGCAGAAGTAAATATTTCCACAGAGTCCTCCTGTGCCTTGTCATCCCCAGGTTGACCTGAACTACTACTTCCCATGGGCCCTCCTCCTGAGCCTTCCTCCTATGTCACCCACTACAGTTCCGCCTAACCCACTGGCCTATCAGTATGCATTAATGTTCCCCATGTTATTCTATTGTTCTACTATGTTGCTGGCCGTTATCATTGTATTTTGTTAAATTGAGTTATCTGTATCATTTCTGTTTCATGTGAACCGCCCTGAGCCTTTGTGGAGGGTGGTATATAAATATAAGAAGGAAGGAAGGAAGGAAGGAAGGAAGGAAGGAAGGAAGGAAGGAAGGAAGGAAGGAAGGAAGGAAGGAAGGAAGGAAGGAAGGAAGGAAGGAAGGAAGGAAGGAAGGAAGGAAGGAAGGAAGGAAGGAAGGGATGACAAGTCATGGCTTGTTGTCATGTTTCTGAATGCAGCCTTTCTTTTGTAAGGTAGTCACTGTAGCATAGTAAAGATCCTAAAGGATTACAAACCCAGACCACCGCATTTAATCTTGCACTGCAGTTTGTGTAATAAGGAAAATAAAATGCTATTCAGGAGTACTATACATGGGGAATATTCTGAATATAGAGAGCAACAGTTTCCAGCAATTCTTGAAAAGCACTCCTAGAAGTAAATTGTGCTCTTCTGCAAGGCACATAGGAACTTGCTTTCCTATTTTGTCATATAGGGAAAAAAATGAATCATTAATAGTACTTAGCACTTTCAGTGTTCAAAGCACTTTACATACATGATCCTGATGAAATGTGTTATCAATCAGGAGCTAAGGATGAGAGAGAAAGGCTTACGTCTAAGACCACCTAGTGAATTTGTAGGAGAGATGAGATTTGATCCAGGGCAATCCTGGACCAAAGCTCAGCCATTTACCCACAGAACCAGACCCATGAATTTCATCTACCCTACTTTTCAGAGCTACCTAAGAGGTAGCTGGTAGAAGGTGAAATTCTCTCCTTCGGAAAGCAGAGTTCCAGGAATCAAATGCAACAGAAACAAACATTTTCTCAGGAACCTGTGACACTACCACATCATGGAGCAATGCTGCTAAAATAAATATAAAGTAAATACAAAACACACACATTTACATTTCCACTGCCATCTCCAGGCCGTTCTCTAGGTTTCTGTTTTTGTGGTGGAAGGAGAGAAATGATCTCCTTTTTCATTTGCTGAAGCAGTTTTTTGAGCTCTGCATTTTCAACCAGAAGCTGCTTCTGCCGCTGTTCATACTCACTGAGGAGAACTTTGTACATCTCTTCTTCATTCCTGAAAGCAGAGAATTTAAAATAATGATATCTGAAGTGATTCCAAAGAGGCAATCACATAAACCTGGTTGGGTCAAAAAGTAAACAAAAGTCTTGTGGCACCTTAAATGCTATGTGAAGTTTTTATTTGTTATTTGTTTTTATTTGTTATTTGTTATTTGTTAGACCATGAACATTTATGCTAGGACAAAAACTGGTTGGTCTTTAAGGGAACACAAAACTCCTGTGCTTCAGTCCAACATGCCATCATATGCTTTGTTTACACGACATGTGAGAATGCACTGTTGCAGGGGTAGTCAAACTGCGGCCCTCCAGATGTCCATGGACTACAATTCCCAGGAGCCCTTGCCAGTGAATGCTGGCAGGGGCTCCTGGGAATTGTAGTCCACGGACATCTGGAGGGCCGCAGTTTGACTACCCCTGCACTGTTGGATGAGAGCCAGGCATATGCAGAGAGTGGTGGCCTTTGGAACTATATTTTAAACTGTGGGCTCCAAACCAGACATTTTTTTTATTGCATAGATAGATCAGTTGAAGCAACACAGTAAAGAATTTCTTTATCACCCAACAAGCTCCAAAATTTTATGTATTAGTGCATTATAAAATAACTTGCCCACTGAGGAAGACCATTTGGGTCAAAACGCATTTGGTCTCAGTCCCAGTCTCAGTCTCAGTCCCATGTGTAGTTGTGAAATACTATGCAGTATCCAATTGTGAATTATCTATGTTTTTAATTTTGAACTTGTACACTTTATTGTAATAAATATTTGCATTTTAAAATTATCCTTGTAGGAACCTTTGGGTTCCTAAGTTGTCTAGTTAGGTTGGGTTCTGGTTCCCATTTTGGTTTTGTATCATATTAGGCATATTTTTCTAGAAAGGCAGAATAAAGTTATTCTAATAAGTGAGAATCAGCAATAATAGTTACACAAAGACACATTTACCTAGCCTCTGTTTTTCCAGTCCTCCATCCACCTCGCTTGCCATCAACTCTCCCAACATAGTTCAGAACATCCATAGCTACAAGGAGAGAAAATCACACTCAACGAATGTTAAAAAATAGACACCATTGTTTTAGTTGCATAATGGTTGTGAAACTATGGGCTTCACCCAGACAGAACAGACCCAAAGAATATCAGAAAGCACTGTTTTGGTCCCAAACTGAGTGCACTTCAAACAGTCCCTTCTGTACCATAACATGGTCTGCAGATTTAACCTATAACACTGTATTATTCTCTTAAATGCTTTTGAGACAACAATGGCAATGTTTTTGTTTCCATGGCAGCAAGGGAACCTGGTCAGCTGACTTGATGGTTAAAACTGCTAGAAGGGAGTAGAGATACTAGGAAGAGGATACCTTGAGCTGTTCCCAATGTGGGAAGATGAAAAGCGACAGAACATGAGACAAATGGATGGCCCATTCTACTTTCAGGTATGCAGACATAGTTTTGCTAAGCCTTCAACAGACTTTCCACCCCCACCCCAACTCCACATCCTCTACACACAAATTTCTCTTTCTAAGAACATACTAAGAAACATCAAGACAACTCACCGTGAGCTCTACCTTTAGGCTGAATCCTCAGTCTGGAGGGGGGGAGGGGATCAATATTGTATTTAAAACATACTGCTTTTCTTCCTACACCCAAACAGTTTGGATATAGATATCCCAAGGAACAGTGTTCCCTGAAGTTTCAAGATGTGCTGCTACAATTAGCTATGAGCTAGGTTTGATTCACACAAGGAATGAAATAGCAGAGCCCTGAACTGTGATAATTCAGCTTGTAAGAGATGGGTTCAACTTTTAAATGTTTCCTCCCACAAAACGTTCCTCATTTAAACAGAAGATTAAAAAACAGAGACTTTCTTGTTTGGTTTTTAAGGTAGTTTTCTGTTTGCATAGGGGCACATTCAGAAATATGACCCTGCCATGTAAAGTGGCCAAATCCATTTCTAAGTCAGAACTCTGCCATGCCATTTCTCTGTACATGTTAATGGCCCCACCTTAACATATACTACATCTTTATTATTCTTTGCATAAAAGTTCCTGAGGAGATAAATGAGGGACCCACTAAAGATGGAACAGAAAGCAAATGGTCAAGGCCTGGCACCAACATTCTTGCTTCAACAGGCTTGTAATATACACACCAATCTTTTTATCCTTTTTGTTCATGAGCAGCTGGTGAAAACGTTCTTTCAGTTTGTTGTACTCTCTCTCTTTTCTCTTCATATCATGATTGTACTGGGTAGCTCGACTTGAAACTACGCTCTGTAGCTTCTGCACCTAAAAAAATACCATCATTTTAAAAAGCTTACTCAAGTTTTTAAATTAAAGTGCCCATCACCCTAATAAGAAACCTGCTTAGGATCAGCAACTATACTCAGCATCACTAGCTACGCAATAACAAGGGAATTCCAATGGTCAACTGAAGCAGATGTTGACCACAACTGAAAGCTAAGATGGCAGTAATTACAAGGAAGAATATGATTAAAGGCTTTTTTGGTGAGCAGCTCACTCAGATAATCATTATTTGACCCAGATCTCTTGGTCTCTTGACTGTTTATATGTTCAAGGAGTGAATCAAAGGCTGGAAGAAGAGGGAAGTCAAAAACCATTGGTACTCAGCTGTACAAGCTTAGCTTGTATAGAGTTAGACCATTGTGCTATCTAGTTCACTATCATCTACTCTTCCTGCCAAAGACTCAAAAGTTCTCCTTCTTGCCTGTTACCCTTTAACTGTACATGTCAGGGACCGAGCCGGGGATTTCTGCATCTAAAGAAGGTGTTCAACCACTGAGTCACAGCTCCTCTCGGCCACCACCACAAGACAAATATTATGGGATGTAATGTTTGTAGAAGGCACTTTCCTCGAACATTTACCAGACTTTTGTCCCATTCAGTTGTTCGGGGCCATTTAAATCTAATAACTGAGCTGTGGTAAGTCATGTCCAGGACTAAGGAGGAACCAAGCTTGCCAGACCAGCTCGGTTCAGGTGGGGGCTTTGCGGCTCAGTTCAGGGTTTGCTTCAGGGGCTGCCCAAAGCAGGTTTTTTGGGTACCTGCCTACCCCTACTCTTGATTCACTGTCATCTGAGAGTGCAGTATAAGCAACTGTACAAATAAAGCTAGTTGTCTGTACTAATAAGAAGCAAACTGAGTGGAGAATTCTCTAGTAGCAGACAGTAAGCCAAGATAATCAAGGCAGCTGACTGGCAGGACTGGAATATGTTGCAGTTATTTTGTCTATGCAGGTTCAACCAACATCTTCTGAATGCAAAAAAATGATTAAAATGAAGTTTGGGTTTAACAAATCAGATTTAACAATCTTCTGTATGAAATATTAGTCAACCTGCCATTCCATCACACCACCACCCTCCAGTTTCTTACATATGAAAGGGCTAAGTCACATCTGGTTTAAAACTCAGAGACCCTAAGGAATGATACAATGTTCAGTGACCCAGTCGCACACAGTCACAGCCTAACACACCACACAAAGTTGTTGTGAAAAAATAGGTAAGACAAAAATGATGTAAGCTGCTTTGGATTTCCATTAGGAGAAAGGTGGGGTATAAATAAAGTAAGTTAAATAATAATAATAATAATATCCTGGCCACAACCATTCCATTACAGACCAGCATGTGCACAGGTGGTCAAAGAGCAGCTTAAGACTAGGCAGATATTGTGAGGAATCACAAACTGTACACAGACGTTTATGGCAAATTCATCTTACATATGACCACAGGAGACTGCAGCCAGAACAAGTGTCAACAGCTCCTCCCTAAGTCAATTTCAAGGCTCAAGAGAGCCACGGGTGGGGAGAAGGCTCCAGAGAGCCACGGGTGGGGGGTAGGCCTTCTCCCAGGCCATCTAGCGCCCATTTCATTTGCTTGTGAAATGGGCTTTAAATCTAGTTTCCTATAAAATGAAAAGATGAGCCATGCTTATGAAGGCCTCCTAGTCTACCACACAGTTTCCACACAGTGCAGGCTGACTAACCTCATCTTTTTCAGTTTTGAGTAATTGGAGCAAATTTCTGTTCTTGCATTGCAGTTGTCTATCTCGTTCTTGGAGCCCAACTGTTTCTCTTCTAGAGGTTTCCAGCTGTTCCTATTAAAAAAGGGCCAAAAAAAAAAAGCATCTGCAAATTGGCTACTATTACCTTGGCATTTTAAAGCATTAGTGCATTAGCTACGCTCATGCATCATAGAACCATAGAATCATAGAACCATAGAGTTGGAAGGAGCCATGCAGGCCATCTAGTCCAACCCCCTGCTCAAACAGGATTTCTACCTTTCTTCACTTCTTGACTGTAGTCATTTCACTTCAATTTGCCACATACACTCAGGGGGTTAGCCCCAGATGAACCAAGCTCCACACATGGCTATTTATTCAAGAGCAGTACCACATTCAGTACCGCCATAGCACAAAACTACAGCAGCTGCACATATAGCAATCCATTTAATTGCTGATCTAAGATCTGTTATCATTCTAAGGCTTGACAAGGGAAGATGAAAGCCACACAGAACACACTGCATGTCAAAGACAGAACAGTGCCATCTTGAAAGAGAAAGCCACATGTAAATCCACCATACCACTGCTCTGAAAGAAGTGCAGTGCTATGAAGCCTGCCTGTACTGAATGATCTTCTTAGGAGTAGGGAGATCATTACACCACAGAGACTAACAACCCAGTTTCAACAGCTTTGGAAGAACTGAATTATTACACTGGCTGGATGCCTTCCTGGATTAAATAAATGAATGCATCACTTTTGCTTAGACAAAAGTATTATTTTATGTTCAAGCCACTGCATTACTTTTGAATCAGACACACCAAGTCAGGAGTTAAGGATTGTATGGCAAACTGATTCAGTGCCTGCTTCAACAATGAGGCCAGTCTGAGTGACTGCAGCACTAATAAGGTCAGACACGAGGCAGTCTCTCTGGATCATGTAAAGCAGATTTAAAGTTTTAACTTCTAGCCTAGCCTCAGCTTCTACTTGATTAGAAATTAATCACAAGGGTAAATAATGACCAATTCCTGCACTTCTGTGCACAGAGGCTAGAGAGTACATGGAATGCAAATTCTAGGTATGGTGGAGATATGAGAATTTATAACTTTCTGATACTCAACTTTTCCCCCATATTAATTTGCTTGGCAAATTTCCTGTTAGGAAAAAAAACCCTAAAACACTTTCACAAATTGGAGAGTTTGGGAAGTAGCTGTTAGAAGGCCAGTATAGGCTCCTGGAGACTTGTGTTCAAATGTCACAATGTAAACAGTTTAATATAGATATTTTATACAGAGTGTATTATCACAGTTCTGACCACTGAGGAAGACCCGGAAGGGTCAAAACGCGTTTGGTCTTATGTGCTGTTAGTTCTGTATAGTTTTTATGAAGTTTTTATTCTGTTTTTAATTGTGCACTATAATAATCAACAAGTTTTACATTATTTTATTGTACAGATCAACTTCTGAGTTCCTACCTGTTAAGGTTGGGTTGTGTTCCTTTTTTGGTTTTGCAAATGTCACAACGTACCATGACACTCACTGAATAACCTCAACCCAGTCAGTCTCTTCTCTCTCAGGTAAATATACTTCACAGGGCTGTATGGAGGATGAAACGGTGGACAGAACCATACCCCTGAGCTCTTAGGTGGAAGGGCAGGATAAAAAGATGCTAGAGTGAAAGGTATCAAAAAGTTACTGTACCTTTAATTTAGCATAGCAGTTCTGCAGATGGTCCATATCACTGCTCACTTTGAGATGCTGAGTTTCAGCTTCTTCCTGAGCTCGAAGATGCTTTCGCTGGAGTTGGAGCAGTTCGTTCATACAGTTTAAAACCGACACCACATGCAACTCTTTCCCTCTGGAATCAGCATAAAGTGAAGGGAAGCCAAGTGTGGTCAGCTCCTACCTCAGGAAAAAGAGAAAACTCGTTTTCCAAGCAGTACTTCAGACGGCATCAAATTCCACCAAAGCTTCTGCCACTAAGGAGGCCAGTGGGGGTGGGGAATATCCTGAGAGCTTCTTTGCATTCAAAAATGCAACTGAGCAACCAGCTGGCTTACCGTGTCAAGATAGGAGAGGCTCTGCTCAACATTCTCTTCTGTGCAAAAGGCACCGGGAAAGCTGTGCGCACTTTTGGACAAAGGCTGTGGTGAGCTCAGAATGTGTACACTTAAGCTTGAGGGGGACATCTTTTTGGCTGAGGTATACCAAGGAATGCTGTTATCTATGGGAAAGAAAACCCCAACTATTCCAAAGCAAATCAGGCATGCTACTACTGATTACTGTAAATCTTTAACAATGAAGAACAAAATGTGCAACTCCAGTAGGTCACTGCCAACTAAGCATTTAGAATTATTCAGGTATAAGAGGAAGAAAACACCAATATTGATAACGTTATTTATCAGAACAATTTCAAAACAACCCTGGGGCTAATGCTTGCTATGAAACTTCCCAATTGATTAAAAAACATACTTCTTCCATATACTAGACGTTATTTTATGTACTGAGGTTTTATTACTTTATTTCATTTTACTTTTCAGCCACCTTGGGCTTGCTTATTATGGCAAAGCAGCCTCTCAAATAAATGTTAAGTAAAATCAAGTATTTCATGGTGGATCTTCCTTGTCTTCCGAACATTTCAGTGTACTATTCGGACTCTAGAAGCGTGATGTTAAATTACTATTCTAAAGACATCACATATATAGAAGGATATATCACAATTCTGGAAAAGCCAGCAATTGCAACACAATGCATTCTAAAGCCACACCATTCAGCATTTCCATTTTTAAAAACAAATTGAGCATTTAAAAGATCAGCAATTATTAAGTGGTTTATAAACAGCTAAGTAATTATTCCCCTGCATTAAACACTCCCACATTTCAACTTTTGATTTCAGTATTTTACCTGGTAATTGTCCTGGCACTGCAATAGTGTTCCAATCTCCCATAGCAACAAATGCATCCAGAGTACCTGATCAACTGCTTCAAGAGAGGAGCATTAGGACCATTGTGGGTTAAGCCTCCTACGTCAGCATGTCCTAAAATAGCAAGAATGTCTTAGATTAATTGATTTAATTCAAACTGGAAGATAAAGCAGGCATTGTAGACATTGCATTTCATTAAATACTTTTTTTGGATGTTTAGATTTTCATGACTAGACAAATACTACTTTTCCCCCCTGAAAAACATGCCTCCAAGTGGGGGGGTCGTCCTATACGCGGGGTGCACTTCAGTTGGGATAGACATAGCTGCCCATAGTGGCCTCCCGATGCCCACCCACCTCATTCTACATTCCATCCAGTATCGCACAGTATCCAACGCAGCCGCGGCGGGTCATAAGCATGGCTGCGGCGAGCATCAGCAGCAAGACAGCCTTTTTGGCGTGACTGGCTCATTCTGCTCGGCCAGAAGCAGCGGCGCTCCGGCCCACCCCTTGTCTACGCAGAGCTCGCACTTGCGCACTAGTGCCGGTCACAGGGAGATGCAGGGGCGGGCCAGGTATATAACAAAATCTATATTTTGAGTCGAAATGTTGGGGGGGGGGGTCGTCTTATACGCCCAGTCGTCTTTGTTGTTGTTGTTAGGTGCAAAGTCGTGTCCGACCTATCGCAACCCCATGGACAATGATCCTCCAGGCTTTCCTGTCCTCTACCACTCCCCGGAGTCCATTTAAGTTTGCACCTACTGCTTCAGTGACTCCATCCAGCCACCTCATTCTCTGTCGTCCCCTTCTTCTTTTGCCCTCGATCACTCCCAGCATTAGGCTCTTCTCCAGGGAGTCCTTCCTTCTCATGAGGTGGCCAAAGTATTTGAGTTTCATCTTCAGGATCTGGCCTTCTAAGGAGCAGTCAGGGCTGATCTCCTCTAGGACTGACTGGTTTGTTCGCCTTGCAGTCCAAGGGACTCGCAAGAGTATACGCCGGAAATACGGTATTTGAAAATGCATTGCTAAACAGAAAGCTATTTCAATCTGTGAGATTTAAGTCAATCTCAAATTCAAAAACAAGGTACCAGCTCCCAGTAAAGAGAACTGATAATGACAGAACAATTTTATCTAATGCAATTTGCCTTCTATGTGTATCATTCCATGAATGATAAGGAGGCTTCTGAGCCCATTACACAGGCTTTATCATTCAAAAGCTTATCAGAAACATGCTGTTTAATTTCACTTCACCTCCTTGCATTTACCATGTTGAAGACTCAGATGGTCAGTCTTTAGCGCCTCCTATAGCAGAAGGCCACTTGACCTGCATAGAACCAGGCTAACACAATCTCAAATGTCAAACAGAGTCTGCCCTGGTCAGTGTTTAGATGAGAGACCACCAAGAAATACCATGGTCATGAAGTGGAGGCAAGCAGTTGCAATTCATCTCTGAACAGCTATGGGGTAGTTATAAATCAGCTGCAACATGATGACCAAAAAAACGAAAAGAAAAAGAAAGCAGAAGACAATGGCAAAATACTAGCAACTTGGAGACAAAGCAGCAGTTATACTTGCACTTCCACTGGGCAGGGGGAAAGTGGTTGATAGTTGCCAATTAGCTGTTCCACTGTGGACTTGATTGATTGATTGATTGATTGATTGATTGATTGATTTAGCCCACCACTCCCAAGAAGGCTTCTGGCGGGTTACATCAGGTAAAAATTCCCCATTAAAATATCCAGATTTAAAAATATTTTGCATTCTCCAGAATTGAATGGATCCCTCACCGTGCTACTCAATGTCTCACTATTTGAAATATGTTATGTCAAAAAATGGATCATACTTAGAGGATATCACTTGGAGGACCAACTCAATTAGTATTTCCAAGACAGAAAGTGAGAGAATATGGTTGTACAGTGATTAATGGGATATCGTTTGTTCCCATCAACCAATCCTCTCCCCAGGGAGTAACAGGGCATTTAGCCACATCAGGAAGATAATGTTCTAACTGACAAACATAACATATGTGGCTAGCATCACTCACTGTTTTCTTCCTCCGATTAGGAGGATGGTCAAATACACACTTGCAATTTATACAGTGTTGAATTCTACTGAAGAATAATAAGTAAGTAGGCTCCATATTGTTTTGTTTTTTAAATACATATTTCAGGAGTAGTTATGTTTGTCTGTTGCAACAAGAACAATGCATGTACACAAATTACAAACTTAAATGAGTATGAAGCCAATAAGGGTGTTATGGCTCCCTTCAAAGAATTTCTCTTTTTAAGAGATCCTAGCCACCTTACTTCCAGAAGTACAGACAGGATTTCGAAGAGGCAGAGGAACTAGAGATCAAATTGCCAACATACGCTGGATCATGGAGAAAGCCAGGGAGTTCCAGAAGAACATCTACTTCTGCTTCATTGACTATGCTAAAGCCTTTGATTGTGTGGAGCACAACAAATTGTGGCAAGTTCTTAAAGAGATGGGAATACCAGAGCATCTTATTTGTCTCTTGAGAAACTTATATGCAGGTCAAGAAGCAACAGTGAGAACTGAACATGGAATCACTGATTGGTTCAAAATTGAGAAGGGAGTATACTGTCACCTTGCCTATTTAACCTGTATGCAGAGCACATCATGAGAAAGGCGAGATTAGAAGACTCACAAATTGGGATCAAGATTGCAGGGAGAAATATTAACAACCTCAGATATGCAGATGATACCACTCTAATGGCAGAAAGTGAAGAGGAACTAAAGAGCCTGTTGATGCGGGTGAAGGAGGAGAGTGCAAAAGTTGGCTTGAAACTCAACATCAAGAAAACAAAGATCATGGCATCCAGCCCCCTCAATTCCTGCCAAATAGATGGGGAAGAAATGGAGATAGTGAGAGATTTTATTTTCCTGGGCTCCAAGACCACTGCAGATGGTGACTGCAGCAAAGAAATTAAAAGACGCTTGCTCCTGGGGAGGAAAGCAATGGCAAATCTAGACAGCATCCTAAAAAGCAGAGACATCACCCTGCCAACAAAAGTGCGTTTAGTCAAGGCTATGGTCTTCCCAGTTGCAATGTATGGCTGTGAAAGTTGGACCATAAGGAAAGCCGAGCGTCAAAGAATTGAGGCTTCTGAACTCTGGTACTGGAGAAGACTCTTGCGAGTCCCTTGGACTGCAAGGCGAACAAACCGGTCAGTCCTAGAGATCAGCCCTGACTGCTCCTTAGAAGGCCAGATCCTGAAGATGAAACTCAAATACTTTGGCCACCTCATGAGAAGGAAGGACTCCCTGGAGAAGAGCCTAATGCTGGGAGCGATTGAGGGCAAAAGAAGAAGGGGACGACAGAGAATGAGGTGGCTGGATGGAGTCACTGAAGCAGTAGGTACAAACTTAAATGGGCTCCAGGGAATGGTAGAGGACAGGAAGGCCTGGAGGATCATTATCCATGGGGTCGCGATGGGTCGGACACGACTTCGCACCTAACAACAACAGCCACCTTACTGACCTTGAGTTCCTTGGGTAAAGGCAATGACTATTTACCATTTAATTTTGCCCTGCACGTATTCCCAAAAGAGTTCTGTACGGTTTAAACAACTGTCATATTCTTAATGGCAATCAAGAACTTCTGTAGGCTACGGCTTATTTCTCCAAGTAAATCCTTATCTGGTATAAAGTTCTACCAGCAGAGGTTGACATTACCACTTCCTTATTTTCCAGACATTTTTCAGTCTATTCTACATCCTGGTTATCAGGACTTGTTAAGACCAATAGCAGAACAACAGACTCTTGCAGAATCCACAACATACCATGTTCAATTCTACCTGAAATGAGTAAAACCAAGCCATATTTGGGCCTGCTGAGCCAATATCATCTCATTATGTCTAATAAAAAGTGTTGGGTCCTTTCAATGATGTGCCAGCCCTCTAATTGGCCCTCAGTGGCACGGCACTTCCCACTAATTGGCCATCAGTGGGATAGCTATCCCCCACTGAGGGCCAATCAGTGGCTCTTTCTCACCCCCTCACCTCCTACCCCACGGAGCTGACACAAGGCAAGCCGCAGAGCTGGGGGAGAACAAGCAGTGGGAGAATGACAAAGCCCAGCTGGGTGTGCTCCCCTGCAGCACCTGGTGCTCTCTGCTGTCTTGCCTACTGCGAGTTCCATGAAGCCCGCCTGGGTGTGGTCCCCTGTGGCCCCCAGCACACCCTGCCATCCAGGCTGCCACAAATTTGACAGAGGCTGGTGGGGCACGCTCCACTGAGCCTCCCCGGCCTCCCCACTGTCCTGGATGCTGGGAGGTCAACAGAGCCTGCTGGGGTGCCCTCTACAGCGATGCACTACACTCCCTTCAGTCCTTGCCACTGAGAGGGTGCAGGAGGCCATCTTGCCATGCTTCTACTTGCTGCATCTCCCAAGCCAGCCTCCTGATCAACAGAGGCTGGCAGGGCGTGTGCTGCTGCTGCCCCACCTTCCTGCATGTCGAGAAAGGAGGCCAACTATCTGTGCATCAGTGTACCATCCCACCTTGCTGCCTCGCCCGCCATGCCTTTCTTCCTCCCATTTTCAAAACGAGCTTTGTTCCTAGTCAATAAATAATTCCCAGCTGCACAAATACAATTTAACTCTTCCAATCTGACATGTGGTGGTTTTTCAAGAACACCTAAATTGCATTTTCTACTGATGGATGTGTGCAGCAAGTGATAGAGAAGCTGCTAACTACTCACCACAGCCATCAGAAAGAGCCACCACGTGAAACTGACAAAGCAGAAATAATACCTGGGTGATTTATGTTCAAAGAGATGATATATCAAAAATCCATAATTTCCATGATCCATAATTATCTATTCCTACCAGTTACCTCACCTCCTGCTGCAACAGATATAATCTGACATAAAGTGACTCAGAGAACAGAATGAGTTATAGTTGAAGAGAGAAAGGCCCTTCCTGACCTATCAGTATGTCAATATTGTTTGAATGAAAGTATACTTATAGGTAGTACAAAATTCATCCTACACTAGGAGTACCTGAGTTATGTACGTTGTCCTTGGGTTCATGTGTTCTGTACTGCCTAAAACAACTTGCTGTTTTAAACAAAAGACAGGGCTTGATTGGCTCAACACAGCTGCCTCATATTTTTCTGCTGGGTCCTTGAGAGTTCATCCAGGAACAAATGTTTGCAGACAACACAGTAAAGACAGTTAAGCAGCGCTTAAACGTGGAATCGTTTATGTATTTCCTCCAGTCACACCCAGCCTTTTCTCCCTAAAAGAGCTTACATCATTCTTCTTTCCTCCATTTTATCACAACCACCATATGCATGCAAAGAATCATATTGCCGGTGAAGTTACCAGAAGGACAAGTCAACAGAAAAGGATTCTTGTGTGATGTCTTATATAAACACCCACAACTCTGTGACACTGCTAAAATGAAAGCTATTCTACTCCTACTGCTCTTAGAATTAAGTGACAGAAAATAATATATTTTCAGCACTTCAGGGCAATCACACAGCACCAGCTGACCTCTCAATACCACATACTGTACCACCCAAAAGCCTAAAAATGCTACACACCAGCTGTTTTCCTCAGTATTTTTATTTCCTCTAGCTATTTTCCCCACTTTTCTCTAAAGGACCCTAGGCAAATAAAGAGATATAGCTGTATTAAAAACCAGACAGATTTAACATGCTACTACAGATTCAACAAACTCTATGAAATAACAAATAGTAGCGGTGTCATTGGTGACCATAAAAAGAGCAACAAAAACAGCCTGTTGAATAAGACTTTTTTTAAAAGACTGATAAGGACAGTGGCGTTACAACTTCCTTGGTTATAATTTCGTAAGATTAGGACAACATTACAGAAGGCATATTTCTACAGGAAGGAACCAGATTAATTGACTAGAGGAGAAGTTATCCTTCGGCAGCACCAGATTGTACCCTGATGATTGAAACAAAGCACTGAAGTAGTCAACGTCAGTTAACATACTCCAAATTCGCAATGGTACACATGTATTTCAAAGATCAGCTTTTATGTGAGCATCTATACTGAGCTGGCCCATCAGAACGTACTACCCATAAGTGGGAATGACACTGTTAAGATTAGACTACAAAGGGAGCTTATAAAAGCTTAAGCCATTCATTAGAGAGTAATCCACTTCTCAGACTGCATCGTTATCATGAGGCAACAAAAACGATTTTCCAAAGGATGATTGAAGGGGCCACAGAAGTTCAGTGTCCAAATCTATCCCTAGACTTAAAGGTAATTTTGTTTTTCAAGTCAAGAACTTGACTACTATCAACAGTGGAAGGAGAGACACATGAACATTAACAGGGCCAAGCAGAAGAGGAGATGTGAACTTTGTTTAAATGTCTTGTGGCCAATCTCTGTTTTGACATGAGTTGCCACTTGGGACTGTATTAGCATACTTGCTGAGGAACACACAAATGAAATACATTAGTGCCATTCATGTCCATTCAACTAAAACTAGAGAGTGTAACTAATGTAGTAACATTGATTCATGTTGGTCTGAAGCAACAGAACAAAGTTTGAGTCCAGTGGCACCAGAATTAAACCTTGTTGGTCATAAAAGTGCCACTGGACTCGAACTTAACATAGCAAATGACATAGTGTTGACAATCCGTTGAACAAAAAATAAACTTTTAAGCCTTAAAAAAAATCTGCTATCATCAAGGCCATAGTAATGCAGGATGCATCATGCTAAATTCTCTTCACAGTTCTTAATCAGAAAACTGCACAGAATAGATAACCTAGGGAAGTGTTATTTTCAGACAAATCAAAGGAAATACTACAGTGGTCTGCAAAAGTATTCACACACACCCCTTGGTGTCTGTCCTGTTTTCTCACATTACAACCTGGAACTAAGTTGGGGGGAGCACTATATGATTCTCACAACTAGCCGACCACTTTGAAGATGTAAAATATTGACAGAAATCATGACTGTGCGTAAGTATTCATCCCACAAAATCAATATGTTGTATCACTACCTTTTGCTGCACTTACAGATCCAAGTTTCTTGGGGTATGACCCTATCAGTTTTAGCACATCTAGCCATGGGGGGGGGGGGGTTTGCCCATTCCTCAAGGCAAAACTGCTCCAGCTCCTTTAAGTTAGATGGGTAGTGTTGGTATACAGCAATCTTCAAGTCATGCCACAGATTCTCAATTGGATTGAGGTCTGGGCTTTCACTAAGCCATTTCAGGACATTAACATTCTTCCCTTTAAACCATTCCAATGTTGCTTCCACCATATGTTTAGGGCCACTGTCCTGCTGGAATGTTAACCCAGTTTCAAACCTCCGGCAGACAGAACCAAGTTTTCCTCAAGGATCGCCCTGTATTTATTGCCACCCATATTTCTTTCAATCCTGACCGGTTGGACTGTTTCAGCTGTCCAACAGCATGATGCTACCACCACCATGCTTCACTGTGGGAATGGTGTTCTAGGGGTGATGGGAAGTGTTGGGTTTGCACAACACATGGTGTTTCCCATGCTGGCCCAAAAGTTCAGCTTTTGTCCCATCTGACAAGAGAACCTTCTCCCACGTGTTTGGGGAGTCTGCCACATACAGTTAGGCAAATTCCAAATGAGTCTTCTTATTCCTTTCTTTAAGCAATGGCTTTTTTTCTGGCCACCCTCCCATAAAGCCCCACTGTGGAGTACATGGCTTGAAGTGTTCCTATGGATAGATCTTTGCAGCTCTTTGAGTTATCCTTGGTGTCTTTGTTGCATCTCTGATTCATGCCCTCTTTGCCTGATCTGTAAGTTCTGGAGGGTGGCCTTCTCTCAGCAGGTTTGTAATGGTGCCATTTTCTTTCCTTTTTGTTATAATGGATTTAATGGTGCTCCGTGGGATATCCAAAGTTTGGGATTTCTGTTTATAACCCATCCCTGATCTATACTTCTCCAAAACATTGCCTCTGACCTGTTGGAATGCTCCTTGGTCATCACATTGCTTGCTTAGTGGTGCTGCAGAGTCACGAGCCTTTCAGAACAGGTCTATTTATCCAGACGACTTGTGGCAGATTGCATACTGGGGGACCCTAATTAACTTACTGTGTGACTTCTGAAGTTAAGTGATTGGACGAGATCTTATTTAGAGGTGCCATAGCAAGGCAGATGATATTTACACACAGTCATGATTTCTGTTTTTTCTTTAGTACTATTTATGTCACAATAAAAAAAAAATACTTTGCACCTTCAAAGTGCTAACTCCCTCCCCACGCTTAATTCCAGGTTGTAATGCAACAGGCATTGAGAGGGGGTGAATACTTTTGCAAGCCACTGTACATGGGCTGGAGTCCCTTCAAATCATACCCCCACCAGACACACACACACACACACACGCCAAGTAAGGATCTGGCACAAATTCGTGCTAGCAAGGAGAAAAAGTTCGTCAGATCAACGGGGCAATATTGTCTTTTTAAACCCACTGTGAATGCAAGGGGCCAAAAATGTGTCTCGTTTATTGTTTTTCCAAACGGGGGCTGGAAGACCGAAGGCAGCGCTACGACATGCCGCCCCGCTACGCATACCTCCCGCGACAGGGCTCGGAGGGGGGGACGGGACGGACAGGACCTTGCCACTCACTGGCCCCCCGCCTTGCCCAGTCCGCAGCGCTGCGCCTCCTTCCTGGCCGCCCCGCCAGAAGCGCCCCGAGCGCCCACCGGAGAGCAGTCCTCGCCCGCACACCGAGCAGCGCGCCTCCTGCCTTCCTTCCCTGCCCAAAGGCTGCTCTTGGCCAACCGGGACGCGCGCGCCAGGGAGCCCCTGCCGGATTGCCCTTCCCCACGCAGGCCGAGAGCAAGAACTTTAGGCTGCCCCCTCCCCACGCGCCTCCATGTGCGCCTCGACAGCTCCCCTCCCCCGCGAGAAATCCAGCCCTCCCTCTCTCTGCCGTAAACGGCACCTCTCCGCCCTCCCCACACACCTGCTGCTGCTGCTGCAGCGGGGGCGGAGTCACCCCCCCTCGGGTCCGCCAGCGCCGGTGCTTAATCTCCGCGGTTTCTGCCTCCCCTCTCCGAGCCAACCGACCTGGCCCCGCCCACGAACTCCTCGCGGGATTACTGGCGCTCTCCGCTCCCCCCCAGTCTCCTCGCCGCACCCTATTGGCCGCGAGGTTGCTAGGAGACCTTTCAACAAGGGGCCTGGGTGACGCGGCAGCTGCTGTCCTTTCTCCCACCAGAGCCCCCCCCTCACCTGTTGCGGGCAGCCCCGGCCCCCCCTCCCCAGCCGCCCAGTTGGAAACGGTGCAGGGGATACTCGGCGGGCAGTCCACAAGGGGAAGGGGAAAAGCAAAGAGCCCTGTAGGCTGGCCGCACCTGGGCCTTTCGGAAACGTATAATCTGCAAAGGACGCTTGGAGTGGTATGGAGAGCGAAAGGAGCTGCTGCTTATTGCCGCGGAGCAAGCGGATGTGAAAAGGGAGGCCCCGCGGGGCCCGAGTGGCAGGTGGCGGCCTGGCGCAGCAAAAAGCGCTTCCTTCCCCGGGGAACTTTGCACTCTCCGGGAAGTTCGCGTCCCCTGAGTTAACTAACACCCGTACGGAGCGAATACGTGGAGCTAATGAGTTCAGCACCTGCCTAAATTGGACTTCGGGGGCGAAATGAGTTCACTTATGAGCACAGCCAGTGGGGTTGCCAACTCCCTAGAAGGTTTAATACAGGTTTCATCTGATGTTACTTAGATTTAACTGGTAATGTTCTTTATCTTCATGCCAGGAAAAGCTTCAAATGTTCATTTCTATGCAAGGGAACAGGCTGTTGTTCTCCAGCTATAGAACAAAGCTTGAATCCTTTGGCACCTGTAAGTCTAACAGAGTCTAATTTGGGGTGTAAGCTTTAGTGTGCAGACACATGAAAATTTAGACCCAGAATGAAACTTTGTTGGTCTTCAAGATGCCATGAGACTCAAACTTTGTTCTGTTGCAATTTCAGACCATCGTCGCCACCCACCTGAATCTTTCTCCAACTGTGTTGGCAATCCAAGTCAGAATGCTGAGGTTGGCAGCAGCACCCAGGGCGCTGCTTTGAATGACTTTTAATATTTAAGCACTGCAGAATAAAAAAACCCAGCCATTTAAAATCGGCTCTGCTTTAAAATGACAGGACAACTGTACTTGGGGAAGAGGGCATAAATGTATTGGGCAGCTGTGGCTATTCATTTGTTAGAAGGCAAATGTGAGTGGCCTACTGCATACTCAGCACACTGCCCAGCAGCATACACGGAAGGCCGCCTTTAAAGCTTTTGGTCATTTACGCAGTGTTCCCTGATTAGTCAGGGCAACAGATTTTTAGGATTTTTAAAATGAATGACAAGTACATATCTTGTATTGTCCATACACTCCCTTGGCATTCATAAGAGCAGCAGGAGATAAACTACTAATAACCATTCTGCCCAGAAAAGGGTGTCAAATGTGGCAGTGAAAGAGGGACATCACATAGATTGGTATATACATCTCATAGGTGCATATAAAAATCAAAAGGTACCTTGCATTTTGAATATGTAAAAAAAAATCCCTGCTGGGATTCCTGTTTGTACGATGGTAGCTAAATGTTGCAATACTGTTTTTTTATCTTTAAGCCTATAACATATATATTACCTTCAAGATTCAAGTATTTCCCCCCTATCAGGGCTTGTTTTTATACAGGTACAGAATTGATTCGTAAGATTGACTAAGGTTTCTTCGTGTGACAGACCTACTTTTATACACTGCCATGTATGGGATTGGAATCATAGAATCATAGAGTTGGAAGGGGCCATACAGGCCATCTAGTCCAACCCTCTGCTCAATGCAGGATCAGCCCAAAGCATCCTAAAGCATCCAAGAAAAGTGTGTATCCAACCTTTGCTTGAAGACTGTCAGTGAGGGGGAGCTCACCACCTCCTTAGGCAGCCTATTCCACTGCTGAACTACTCTGACTGTGAAAAAAAATTTCCTTATATCTAGCCTATATCATTGTACTTGTAGTTTAAACCCATTACTGCGTGTCCTTTCCTCTGCAGCCAACAGGAACAGCATCCTGCCCTCCTCCAAATGACAACCTTTCAAATATTTAAAGAGGGCTATCATGTCCCCTCTCAGCATGACTGAGGACGCTTCACAGAGTTTGTTTCCCAGCACACATCTGGGAAATTGAAGTCGCCCATGATTACAAGGTTCTGCCGCTTGGATATTTTCCCAAGCTGCTCCCAAAGTGCAGCATCCACATCCTCTCGTTGGTCAGGCGGTCGGTAGCAGACACCAACCACCACACTGTTTATTTTCCCCTCGTTTATTTTCACCCAGATGCTTTCGAATTCACTAGAATTTCCCGACAAGTAAGCCCTTTCCTCACGTACAGTGCCACTCCTCCACCTCTTCAATCTTTTCTGTTTTTTTATGAAAAGTTCATATCCATCCACTATTACATTCCAGTCATGAGAATCATTCCACCAAGTTTCTGTGATGCCTACTAGATCATACCTTTCCATCAGCTTGAAAAGTTCCAGCTCTTCCTTATTGCCCATGTTTCAGGCATTAGTATAAAGGCATCTGAATCCTTTTACTTTTAGTTCCCTATGAGCTGGCCTTCCTGTTTGGGCTACCAACCAACACAGTATGTTTTCCATTGATTCACATAGACGCAAGAGCTGTTCTTCACCCAACAGACCAAGGTGAGCTCTTGAATTGCAGGCAATGTTGCTAGGGCTCAGCTTGCCCTGAGTGTGTCTTGCCAGGTACAATTTCCATTCTCCCCCACCCCCCCTTTACTGACACACTAACAGTTTTTTGGCACTTGGGCAAAAATGTTTGCCTATTCCTGAGTTCTTAAACCTCACCAAACGATGGTGCTAGAGAAGTTCTAAGGTACCCTATGGCACCTACTTTGATGGATACCACAAGGTTTCATCATTCCTTAAACCAGCGTTTCTTGATAGCCCTGGAAGGGTTTCCTGAATGAGTGAGAGAAATAATTATATATATATATATATATATATATATATATATATATATATATATATATATATATATATATATATATATATATATATATATATATATAATTTGTTTAACGTTTATCAGGTGATATGACCGTATATGGTCATGTTGAGACACATCCCTTCCTCACAAAATGCCCCATATTGGGCCTGGAACGTGTGGGAAGAGGCGGGGCCCTGGGAGGGCATGTCCACAGCTATGCTTCCCAACCATATTCTGTATGATTATTATTATTATTAATTATTATTATTATTAAATTTATATCCCGCCTCCCCCTGGAGGCTCGAGGTGGGTCACATAAAAACCAATCCCCTAAAACAATAAAAGCACAATAAACCATAATACAATTAATACAAAAGTTAAGACAAGAATGGCGGCAAAATTCAATATAGCTAACCCAATTCCGCACCCACTAAGAAGGGAAAGGGAGGGGGCAGATGACAGACGCAACCGTCACATTTGTGAGGGGGGCTAGATCTTCTTGCTGCCTGGCCTCAAAGGAAAGCCTGGCGGAAGAGCTCCATCTTGCAGGCCCTGCGGAATGATGACAATTCCCGCAGGGCCCGCAGCTCTTCCGGGAGCTCATTCCACCAGGTTGGGGCCAGGACCGAAAAGGCCCTGGCCCTGGTCAAGGCCAGGCGAGCTTCCTTAAGACCGGGAATGACCAATAGGTTAGCCCCCGCAGAGCGTAAGGCCCTGCAAGGGGCGTAGGGCGATAGGCGGTCTCTGGAGAGTGCCCCACTAGTGGGGTTTCTCAAAGCCTGAAGAATGTTTCAGGAGTTTCTCAATGGTAAAAAAGTTGAGAAAGGCTGACCTAAGCCCTAAAGTCTCTGCATGAAGCTGCTAGATTAGGTCATCAGGAAATATGGTATAAAGAATCCTCAGTCTGCTAATGATACCTGCTTTGAGCATTCTTTCTTTAGGTCTAGTGAGCACCATTACAAATTGGCTACCATAAAGGAACATGGCCAGGCACAAAATGCCAGGGGGCAAAGGCCAATCTGCCTGTGATGGAGGCAGCTGTTTACAATGGCAAATAGGTACTCATTGTAGACATAAATATCATGCCTCTGGCCTGGGCTCTTCTGATGTTCTTCCTGCTCCAACAAGAATAAGGAAAACCAAGACTGGCCTTTTGATTTGAAGAGGAGATGCTTTAAAGAAGAAGGAAGTAGGAAACATATTGACAGATGCCACTTGTCTGTAAAATATGCTTGACATGGGGGTGGGGGGGTCACTTGTCTAGTTACTATCCAATTCTCCTGTGATGTCTTATTTCTTATCAGATCAGATGATGATTTTACTAACATTAGCAACTTTGCAGAGAATCAATGTTTTTTTGTATAAAAATTCTGCAAATTGTTTTTGCTAATAAGAGACCATGTGCAAGCATTCTTGAGGAAACAGATTTCAGCAAAGATGAAGCAGTACTCACAACATAGACTTGAAAAATAAGAGTGTGACACAAGAGAATACATGTATATAGTACTATATAGTACTAAAAGGAAAATGTATACATTGTTTGAATGGGATGTTTAGTGCTATAATAATATTAATGTCCTGAACTGGCTACTGGATTTTAAATGCTTTTGCTCTTTAAACCTATCACCTCTGCTGGCTGCTATTTTTGTGTGTACGTGCAAGAATTTCTGCCCTAACAGTGTGACCCGTTTGTCCTAGTATGTCAAGATAATATTTGCCCAAATATATCAAGATAATATAACCTGATTGCTTTCAACGTTGTGAAAGACTCACCATTAACTGTAGTCGTTATGCAATGGTACAGTTTAAACATTTCTTCCTAACTACTGTGATCAGCTTACAGTGAATTGTAAAATTTGATAACCATTGTTATGGGCATTTGCAAAGTGAGGAATATTAATTCAGTTCAATTCAGTTCAATTGGGGAATACCTAACATGAACTGCAGCATTTGCTAAGGCGAAATTACTTGCCCTTAAAAAAAAAAATTCCCCACCATATCTTGTATGTTCTCTCTCCTCTAATTATATCAAATTAACACTTTCAACACTAATTTTGTCACAGGTTAATTTTATCATATTGTATCATTTGTTGTTCTTGATCTGGAAAATAATTTTGCTATAACTAAACTTGAACAAATGCAGTTTTATAATTGCAAAGCAGCACTTTAGAATGGCTACTGACAAATGCAGAAGCATGGCAGTGGTAACCCCACACAGTATGTCCCACTCCTTGAAGATCCTGTGGGGATGGCAGAAATTGGCTGGAACTTGATGCACACTGCCAGAGAGAAGGAGAGCTGCCATCAGGAATAGGAGATAGAAGGGCACGGGTAAGTTTACTGGGTGAGTAGATCAGCTCTTAGGTAGTAACCCCATGATCTGATATGTTATGCTGGAGATGCCTTATCAAATCAGAGGGTCATGTGGTGTGCTTATTCATCTTTTAAGATTTTATGGATACTTCATATTTTAGTCCTTGAATAAAGAATATAAAGAAAACAACTTTAGGGCTAAGGAAATTCTCACCGATGCCAAATAAGGTGTCAAGGAAACTTCCCTAATAGGCAGACTGGGGCTGGAGAGATCGCTGTTTCCACCCCCACAAAAAAATGACACAATGCCTGTCTTGATGCTCTGTGGAATTACTAGCATTTTCATGCAGAAATCTCATGATTCAGGCACAATTCTGAATGTGCTCCCTGTTTGCCCCACGGTTTGTGAATGCTGATAAAACTGGATTCCTACATGTCCCCCTGGGACAGACACGGTTACCTAAAGTGGAAGCACAAAAGAGTCTAGTTGGTTTCCTCTGTTTCCCGCCTCAAAGGATGAAATTTCAACTCCAACCAATGGTCTGTCTCTGGAGAAAATAATAGACTGAACAGAAAGGAAGGAGGTTGTCCCTAAGAAAATAAATGCCATAATTTTGTTTGGCTGATAGTGAAACAAATTGTCATCTTAGAAGTGATAATAGTTCTTTTATCACAAATGAGTGAATGTATAGCTAAATTGCAAGCCTATCTGGAGGTAAATTTTGGGGACACAAAAACAGATGAATATCATTTTGAATACACTCGGTAATCGTACCTTCATTGAATGTCTCATAGCAAGAAATCTTTATTTTTCTGGTAATTTGGATTTTATGACCAAACAAAAAACAGTATTTTAACACATTCTCCCACCCCTTCAAAGCAACTGGCTCTCTAGTGTTGGAAGTAAGATGTTGGACTAGAATGACTCTTGATCGATTCAGCAGGGCTCTTTTTTACAGCCTTTCACTTCTAACAAATTCTCATTGGACAAACAATGCATTCATTTTGTGAGCTTTGGCTGGGATTTGATGGAACTGAAGTCAAACAAATCTTCAGAGAGACCTTAACATTTAATGTAACAATGAAATGTTTTTAAAACTAAGAAATACATCTTTTGTATCTCAAATTATATTTCTCCCTTTTGTTTGTTTTATGATATGCTTAATTAATACATATTCAGAACATCCAAACTAAAAGACTGAGGCAAAATGGCACTTTTAAGAAATACTGGGCTGAATCATCACTTATAAATGTCTTGCTAATAAGTTTGAACAGTGCTTTGGAGTATGTCCACATTAAACATACCTATACGCCTATGGTTTGTCCAAGATTGCAACTCTCATGCAATTCAAGTTAGTAAAGAAGCCAAAAAAAGTGTAAACAAAACACCATGACACGGTAAACTAACCTGGGACAAAGAAGGTAATGGTAACATTTATATTTGATTAAGGATAGCAGAGATAAGAGCAGAAGGGACTGTGCCACTAGCCTCTGTGGCTAGGATCCAAGACTAAATTTAGGGAGCATGAGACAGGCCTAGTCCTCTCTCTGTGATGGTAAGCGTAAGTCTGGACTACGGCACCACCACTGAAAACTTCCTCCACTAGCATCCCCTCAACATGCTAGTTATCTGTGTTCAGGAGACAGAGTTGCCAGCCTGAAATTTCATTGGTTTGGTGAATGTCCAGGCATCAACCTAGAGATCCCCTGGTGATGAGAGGAGCGATACACTGCCCTCTTGCATTATGTTTTTGTACTCCATATCTTTTAGGTTGCATGCAATCTTAGTAATCTATGGCTCAGCTCCAGGCAACAGAAATCAGTTCCCCTGGAGAAAATGGCTGCCATGGAGGGTAAACGCTAGCATTATACTCCACTGAGGCACCTTCCCTCTCCAAATACCACCCACTCCCACCTCCAGCCGTAATATCCCCAGGTATTTCCCAATCGAGAATGCGGAACTAGCCCAATGCTAATCACCCCATTTGCCCTGGTATTTTTACTCTACTGCCCACATGGCTGGGCAGAGTTACTAAGAGGTCTCTCTAATGGATTTTGTATATGTAGCATCATTAACATGTGAACACAAAGATCTATCCAGCATTGTCTGCTAGGAGCTCCTCTCCAAAATTTCAAACCGAGTCATGTTCTTTCTGCTGGACATTGAACCTGGGACCTTCTGCACACAGGACCACTGCTGTACCACTGAGCCATAGTCCCTCCTACATGGGTGAACCTCCACCTTCAGCCTGAAGCACTGTAGACCAGGGAAAGATTTATTATGGGATATTCAAACTAGATGTTTGTTGGAGGAAACACATCTATTTATATATGTATCAACTAAGGCAAGGGGTGGATAGAGAACCTATTTTTTAAACAAAAACTGAGTGTGCGGATGAGGGGAGCGATACACTGCCCTCTTGCATTATGTTTTTGTACTCCATATCTTTTAGGTTGCATGCAATCTTAGTAATATGTGGCTTCAGCAACACACAGATTGCAGGTTCTTCAAAACAACAGCTCTTTATTAACAACTCCTACTCCAAACACCAAACAGGGAACAAACAGGCATGCAGGCAACATATATATTTCAGGCAGCCCATCAAGAGCTCTTATTGGCCCTTAATGGGGAAGCCTGATTGGCCTTTAACCAGGCCCCTGGATTGGTCCCTTATTATAGTTCAGTTGATGGTTAGTTAACCTTCAAGCCCTCCTTTACATGTTGTATGGAATAGCCGGAAATTGCAACTGGTACAAAATGCGGCTGTTAGGGTCCTCACTCGGTCATCTTGGAGGGCCCATATCCAGCCAGTGCTGTGGTGGCTGCACTGGTTACCGGTTTGCTTCCAGATCAAGTTCCAAGTAAGTAAGAAGTATGTATATTTTTTAACATGTAGACTAACTTCCCCTAGCCAGGGTAAAACTAGTGTGTAGTAGGGTTGCCAATGTGGCGTTAGGAAATCCCTGTATATTTGGGGATAGAGCCTGGAAGCTCAAGTTTTGGGGAGAGACCTTAGTGGGCTATAATGCTCTAGAGCAGTGGTCCCCAACCCCCGGTCCGGGGACTGGGACCGATTCGTGGATCAGTCAGTATAGGGCCGTGGCTCCTCCTTCTCCTCCTCCCCGGCGGCTGCCTCGGGGGCTGCCCTGCCACTCTGCCTCTAGCTCACCTTTGGTGCTCTCCAGCGGCTGACATGGCTGGGGCTCCCCCTCGGTGTGGCACTGCACAGCTGCTGCTAGCAGTGCTCCCCAGCGGGTGGTGGGAAGTCTGGGGCGTCGGTGGGAAAGCAAGTGTAGCAGGGCTCAGGTGGCGGTGGCGATGTCCCTTGGCAAAAGACTAACCTCCCCCCCCCCCGGGCCTCAGTAAAATTGTCAAGCGTTGACCATTCCCCGGTGATAAAAAGGTTGGGGACCACTGCTCTAGAGTCCACCCTCAAGAGCAGCCACAGTACTGACAAAGTTTTTCTGACTGAGCAGTAATATCAGGGCTTTCTCAGCCCCACCTACCTCACAGGGTGTCTGTTGTGGGGAAAGGGAAGGGAAGGGGATTGTAAGCTTCATGAGACTCCTTCAGGAAGAGAAAAGCAGCATGTAAGAACCAACTCTTCACTTCGCTTCCTCTGTATTGGCACATCACAGTACTTCGTGCAGAGGTGAGAAGTAGGATTGCCAACACCAAGCTGGAAAATTTCTGGAGATCTCGGGGGCGGGACAGAGTTTGAAGAGAGCTGGGTTGGGCGAGGGGAAGGAGCTCAGCAGGGTATAATTTCACCCTTCAAAGCAGCAATTTTCTCCAGAGGAATCGATCTCTGTTATCTCAAGATAAGTTGACCAGCTCTCTGAAGACTTTGAGGTTGGAGCCAAGAGTGGGCGGGATTTGTGGTTCAGTGTTATATAATGCTATGGAGTTCCCCCTCCAAAGCAGACATTAACTTCAGGAGAATTGAGCTCTGTAATCTGGAGATGACCTGTAATTCTGGGGGATTCCCAGATCCTACCTGGGGCCTGGCATCCTTATTCTCAAGATAAGTTGTAATTCTGGGAGATCTTCAGGCTGCCCATAGAGGTTGGCAACCCTATTGGGGAACAGGGCCAGCACATTTACACTCACCTTTGCATCCTATTCAAGGCAGAGTTGCCAATAACAGGGATAAAAAAAGTTGTCCTTTTAACCATTTTTCTGGTAACAGGCAGTTGAAGCTTTTCATCACATAGAAAAGAAGCTTTTCATCACTGAACATCCTTTTAAAGGACAGGGCATATTTATCCAGGCCATTTGGCATTATTCACCTTGCAATAGGTGGAGTGAATTTTGAGGGTGATGATTCCCCCTTCCTTGGTCTTTCTTTATAGTAGAATCATAGAGTTGGAAGGGACCTCATGGGTCGTCTAGTCCAACCCCCTGCACTAGTATTATTCCTGCTTAGTCTACCTGTCATGGGAAAACCCTGAGGAAGATAAATTGCATCAATAAATTACAGGATGATAAATTGCATTGATTTACACATAAATCAGGCATTTAAAGTTATGTTGTACATTTTTCTTCCAAAGAACAATTCATGAGCAAGAAAGTGAACATTCTGGCTTGTTAGGATAATGATTGAGTCCGGTAGTCCCTTTAAAACCAAGGTGGTCCATGCTGGGTTGTTCTATGGATTCCATGTGTTTTTGCACATAGGTTGTTGTTTTTTTAGTTTGCAAGTTCTGCATATTATTCTTTTTATTTCTTTGATGCTGAAATCTTTCATTCCACAATCCCAGTGGGTTTCTATTCACAGATGATTATTATCCTCTGATTTCCAATCCTGGTATGTTTTCCTTGTTTATTTTTATAACACAGCAACTTGAAAAGAAAAAAAAAAAAACTCAGCTTCCCCACTTTCCAACAGCTGCAGAACCGAGTTTTGCTGACTGGTCACTGGCAGAGCTTCCTGTTGGTGCTATAACTATGATGGAAGGATAGAAAACGGAAACAGCACTTGTATAAGATATTTGAGAGGAATGAACATTAATCTGTTGAATTCTGCCCTGATGGATATAAGACTTACAAGGACTACCGTTAACAAGTGCAAGAAGGCTATGCAGTGCAGCATACAATATTATTCCCAGGCTCTTCAATGGTACTAGGGATTTAAAAGGAAAGATTTGATCAGTTTTCTTTTTGCAGTTATTCAAGGATTAACTGCCCCTGTTATCAGTGGATTGGTTCCTTATCTGGGACATAAAATTAATCAGGAAAGTGGCAAGAAAAAAATAGCACTACAAGGAGCCCCTGTTATTTACAGGATGCCTAAAAGCACATAAAAATCCAATGTGATATGAGCAGTTACCACCTAGTTGTTGCATGGGATCCAAATGCTCCTAACTAGTACATAAGTTGCAGAGAAATACTTTTTTTCTTAGCACTCCTGTTGCCATCTAATCTATGTTTCCACTGCAGGCAGTAATAATGTGTGGTTTGGGCGGAACATCCACATAAGGGGCAACAATCCTTGTTCCCTGCCCCCTCCCTTCTCCCCCCGCCCCCTCTCCTTACCTGCTGGAGTGTCGCCTGGACTGGCCCCGCCCCTGCCAGTCTCTCCAGAGGACAGGAGCTGCCACAGATGAGTGCACCTCATTGTTCTGGCACCGCTGCCATGGTCCATCTACCAAGTAGGGGCCAGTACAGAAACCATCTTGACCCTGGTGGAGTACAGATATACTTCCTTAGGACCAGGGATCATTAGCTGGTTGATATTGGCAGAGCATAAGGCTCTTCAGGGGGCATAAGCAGTAAGGCGGTCCCTCTGGTATGCTGAGCCCAGACCACGAGTGACCTTGAGGGTGAGTACCGAAACCTTAAACTTGATCTGGAATTCAGCAGGGAGCAGTGCAGTTGAGGAGGAGAAGGAGAAGAGTTGGTTCTTATATGCTGCTATTCTCTACCCGAAGGAGTCTCAAAGCAATTTACAATCACCCTTCCCTTTCCTCTCCTCACAACAGACACCCTGTGAGGTGGGTGAGGCTGAGAGAGCCCTGATATTACCGCTCTGTCAGAACAGCTTTATCAGTGCTGTGTTGAGCCCAAGGTCACCCAGCTGGTTGTATGTGTGCTGTCCAAGATGTACCCATGACTCATGTAATGGGCCATGAGGACCCTGGTTGCTGAATTCTGGCTCAGTTGTAGCCTCTGGAGCAAGGATAAGGTTAGACCCATGTAGAGTGAGTTACAGAAATCCAATCTATAGGTGACAATTGCATGGATCACTGTGGCTAGGTGTTCCAAGGCAAAGTAGGGCGCTAGTAGCTTAGCTTGATGAAGATGGGGAAATGCCAGCTTTGTCAGTTTTGTGACCTCTGCCTCCATAGACATCAAGGATCATGCCCAGTCAGCTGTAGCCCATCCAGGCAGGGCAAGCACACTTCCTCACTTGGACCCGCCGAATCACAGGACCTCAGCCTTCAAAGAGTTGAGTTTCAGGCGATTCTGCTTGAACCATCCCATCACTGCTTCCAGGCAACCGGTGAAGGTCTTGGGGGGTGAATTTGGGTGGCTATCCATCAAGAGGATGACTTGGGTGTCCTCTGCACAAACCCCTGGACCAGGTGGGCAAGACAGAGCATAAAGATGTTAAATAGAATAGAATGTCCATTCTTTGTGGCACTCCACATGGGAGTTAGCAATGGTTCAACAAAGGTGCCTACACCTGATCCATCATGGAAACTGGAATTTATATTAATAGCTTATAACACGAGTATGCTGCATTTGAATGCATGTTGGTAGCATTTTGTTGTCATCTGGGAAAGAACCCTGGATTGGACACATGGTACTGGGCAGACTTTAAAGTAAGATGTATTTTCCTGAAGCAACAGTGGCATCCTGTGGTCACTTAGCATAACTAAAAGTATCACAGTAGCAAGGGAGTCAACAAGAAAATGATATATTTAGTAATTACTTGATTTATTGCATCCTTCCTACAACTGAGAGACTGAAAGTCTGCATTTTAAAACAAGGGAAAGCAAACTTTCTATAACAACCAAAAGAAAGAAACACTTCATGGGGGGGGGGGCAGTAATGAGATAGGAGTAGTAGTTAGTTAGTAGTTAGTAGCTGGCAGTACACTGCCCTGAGTCAGTTCCTAGAGAGCAGTATAGAAATTCAATAAATAAAAATTCTCCTGAGAGTCTGACTCTCAGAGGGTATATATGGGACACATACTTGCTCTGTGGCTACTTAGTCAGGGCCCCCTCCCTCCCCTGCAAACACGCATACACATACAGAGGGGGCTATTCCGCACGGCTTTAATATAGCGTTCCACATGACGTCGTGAGTAATCTGCAACACTCCTGCACCACTAGCGTCAAAATCGCTTTGTTGTAGCGATTTTCGGGGAATCGGGAAAAGTGGATTCACCCTCAGAAAATCGCTACACTCTTGCCAACAACCTGCAACACTTGCGAAAAATACATATGTGTTCTCAATGTAGCAGTTGCAACAAAGTCCCTCCCCCTGGCTCTCTCCTCCGAACGTCCGGCGAAGCGATCGCCATTTTTTTCTCCTCAGAGCGGGGAAAGCAACAAACCAGTGATGCTTCATTTACCCAGCAAGGCTTCTCTGGCTACAGTCCCTCCACAGAAGTGCTTTAAAGCTCCCCTAAGTCCCCAAGCACAACACAGCCCCCTGTTCGCCAGTTCCCTTTAATTTTGGCCAAAAATCGCGCCCCTGCGGGGAGGGGATTTTTTTTTCCATTCAGGGGAGCGTGGTAACAATGCCAGCTCCCATGCCAGCTAGATGGGTCTCTCTGTTGCAACGAATCAACACATATTCGTTGCAACATGTGTTTGTGTGTGTGTGTTTTTTTAACTGTGCTTAAAGGGAAAGGGGCTTTTCGGGAGCATAACAACAACATTGGCTGTTCCATTTGATTGACGGCCAGGGGCGGGAACAAGCTCAGAAAAAAATCGCTTCCTTTCTAGCGATTCCTGTGAGACCGGAAACCTGTGGGGAACGAATGAAACACTACTGGATTCCACTACAAATGAATGTATCCGGAACGCCGATATTCCACTATTTAAAATAGCGTTTCCGCTTTGTGAAAGCAATTGGCAACATTGGTCCTTGTGCGGAATGGCCCAAAGACTCCATTCTCTTTCCTCCTCCCACCTTACCTGTTGGTTTCTCCTCCCTCCCTCCGTCCCTCCCTCCCTCCCTCACAAACACACATGAACACAGACATGCTGAGACCCCCTTCTCTTCCTGCCTCCCATTTCCCACCATACCTGTTGGGTTCTCAACCCCCTCCCCTCCCTTTCCTCCTTCCCTCCCAAGCAAACATACAGACACACAGAGACCCTCTTTCCTTCTCCCCTCCCATTTCCCACCTTAACTGTTGGTTTTCCAACCCCCTTCCGCATTTCCCTCCCTCCCTTGCAAGCACACACAGAGAGACACACACAGAGAATCCCTTCCATTCCACCCTCCCGTCTCCCCTTACCTGTTAGTTTTCCAACTCCCTCCCCTTTTCTCCTTCCCTCCCTAGCAAATATGCATGCACAAACACGGACATATTCTCTTCCCTTCCCCCCCCCATCACCATTCGTGTTTACCTTTTTACTTTAGGATGCTTAGGGCTAATCCTGCGTTGAGCAGGGGGTTGGACTAGATGGCCTGTATGGCCCCTTCCAACTCTATGATTCTATGATTCTATGATTCTATGGGTTGGACATGGCCTCTGGAGCACCCTCTGGGGGCTCAGCCAGATATGCAGCCAGTGCAGGCATGACACCACCTTTTGGGCAATGCTGCCCGCATCTTGTTAGCAAAATATCATGTGGCAAGAAATATACTATGACATTTTTACCCAGAAAGCAGTCACATACTTGTTTATGAACACACAGCAAACAAAATATGTGAATTCCACACACCCCTGGGAGAACTCTGGAGTAGTCAGAGTAGCAATATTGTTACCATGAGGGGCCTTTCTTATTGACCTTTCCCTCACCCCATGTTAATAAGGCTTATTGATGGGATAATGACAGCAAAGAGTTTGTTCATTTCTTTGATCACCTAAAGTACTTTTCTCATACCTGTGGTCATTCTTTCCCTTAGTTAATTCACCCCTACTTCAGTCATCTCCCTTCCTTAATTACTGGAGAGTCAAATACCTGGACATTTTTGCTTGCCATTCTTTTGTCTTCATTTAGGAAACCCATCAGTGTTCCTCCTGAAGCAATCATTGGTGTCCTCCCTGACCTGGCAACAGAAGAGCTATTTCTTTGCCTCACCCTAATAAACACATTAACTTCTTTGTTTAAGAGGCTAGATACCCAGGCTTAAACTCAAGACATGAAAGTGGGTATTTAAACTGACGCATTTGGCCATAGTCATGAATGTATGTCATTCTTAGAGCCAAACTAGACACCCAGCATGAATGCAGGTCATCTTACTGTCTCTCTTTGGACTTCTTCATGTTGTGGAAGGTAGCCATTAATGTTTTTCTGACTCAAACTTTTGTGCACCATCTGCACAAAATTTTCAAAAATCTAAGTATGTATATCTTTTGCTAGTCACAACAGTTCTTTATGCTCCACTCAAGACTAGGAATTTATGGAAAGACTAGCAAGAAAGCCCATTGCAACCAGGAATGCAATGGGCGCTAGGACCCAGGGTGTCTCTCTCCCCCTCTCTCTTGCAGCGTGTCTCTTGGTGTGCCTCACAGCAGGAGGCATAGCAGGTAATCAGGGCTGGTTAGTAGGAGGGAAGCAAGGCTGGTGTGCTGTTTGGGGCAGCTCTCTGTATCTCTCTCTTTCCCTCTATCGCAGCAGGGGTGGCTCTCTCTGTGTCTCTCTTTCCATGGCTGCAGGAGCCATAGGGCTCATTAATTAGGTCTCATTCTTAGGAGGGAAGCAGGGCTGGTCAGCAGCTTGGGGCAGCTCTCTCTATGTCTCTCTCTGCTTCACTCACAGCAGGAGTGATAGGAGGGAATCAGGGCTTGTGTTCAGTCTGGCAGGACTCTGTGTGTCTCTCTCTGTCTCTGGCACATCTGAGAGGAATGTGACTAGCGTCCAGGGAAGGAAGGTGGGAGCTGTAGAGGCAGGGCCAATTCCAACTCGGACACCCGGAAACGTTTCACCCCCCAGGCTGTTTCACAAATATATAGAGGAACCATGGATATGGATGTGATATGACAAATAATGCAGACATAAGTGTTGGAGCTGTAAACATGTCACATTGAAGGTATAAGACAAAGCTATGGAAATAACTGAAATACTTTTTTCTCCCTCCAAATTATTAATATCTTGTTTTATATTTGCCCTTATAGAATTTTTTATTCATTGTGTTTTGTTAATTTATGATCATGCATAATTAAAAATAAAAAATAAAGCTTAGAAATTAAAATCCCAGGCTAAAGGCAAACAGATGCAAAAGAATATGGGCAAATTGACCCAGGCTTTTAACTGAATTATATCACCTTGTCCTTTTCCCTCCCTAGCTGCACCCTGCAGCTTTTATGTCTGCTGTTATGCTGATTTTATCATTGCTGTTTAAAATACAGATGCTGACTACTGTCACTTGAGTTTATTGAATTTTTTAAAGAAATACACCAATCCATTGCCTATAAACCTAACTGACAACATTTTCCATAGTATCAATAAAAAAGGATTGTCTTATATTTTTTTCTGGTTTCTTCCAGTTCAAAGGTTTTTCTTCCAGAAATGTAATGATAGGCCACCAATCTCCCAAAATTGTATTCTCTTTTTGTCTCCCTTGTTGGGTTCTGACTTTTTGAGACAACTTATTGATTATTATGAGGTTCCAAACCTTTTGGATCCAATTCAGATGGAGGTTCTGAATTTTTCCATTGCATAATCAGGCAGGCAGCAGCTTAAAGGTTCTGGATTAGCTTCCTGCAAGAGTATATTACCTGTCCATCATTTATATGTCCGAGCAACATTGTTAGCAGATCAAAATTTAATACCCACCCAACATTCTTCTGTATGTTGACATGTATCATTTTAACTCAAGACCACAGATATGAAAATACTAGCCAATTTCTGAACAGCCTTTCCAACAAATGTTTTCAAATGTTTATAAATATATTCCTCACTATTGCTTATCCACAATTGCACTGTTTACTATTCACTTTATGTTGTTAACCCCCTACAGCAGATTTGAAAGTATGGGAGATAAATATATTTAAAAAAATAAATCAAAGAGAACAGTCTATTTTCTAGCAAGATAACACAGAGCAAATGGCACTTAACTGGCATTAGGTTGGATTAGAAAGGGAATCTATGACCAACAAGGAAAAGTGGCTATCTGAAATTTAAAAATAATGAAAGAAGTTGAGAGCAATAGTTATTTTCATCCATGTACTTTGTAACTTCTGTCTACAGTCATTCTAGGTGATCCACCCATCGTGACGTGCAACATATGTGTTTAAATAAATCAGATAAGTCACAGACAGAGGAGAGGCATAAAAAACATGATTAAAAATAGCACAGAAACTGTCCTCGAGGAGCACACTACCAAAAATCTATGTTTATCAGCTTTGACAAAAAATATATATTGTTTCCAGAATCATGTTCTTAGCAGTCAGATGGCTGTTTCTATAGCAGCAGGAAATAACAGCATTCACCAGAGACGTCACAGTTATGAGACTGTGTAATACACAGTTGTGAGAATGAGAATTTCACCAATGTCTCCTTAAAGCATTTGGTTTTAAAAATTACTACGCATCAGTGTCGGGACATTCATATGTGCCCTTTTGAAAAGCGGGGGAACAGGTGACTTTGTGAGTTCCAGCAAAAGGGCGAAGGTGCAATTGGGATAAGCAATGGGGAAGCAGATATAAAGGCCTATTCCGCACCAGGATCTATGTAGCAAATTGGTTGCGGAATGAAAAAACACCATTTTAAATAGTGGAATTCATCGTTATGCATACCTGCCTTTGTAGTGGAATCCAGTTGCGTTTCTATCATTTCCCACAGGTTTCCGGTCTCAGCAAAAATCGCTAGCCAGGGAGCGATATTGCCGAGCTTTGTCCCACCCCTGGCCGTCAATCAAACGAGCAGCCAATGGGCAGCCGTTATCATGCTTCCAAAAAGCCCCTTTCCCTTTAAGGAAGGTTTAAAAAAAAAACACGTTGCAACGAATCTGCGTCGATTCGTTGCAACGGAGAGACCCATCTAGCTAGCAGGTGGTGTTTGAGCTGCCGTTTCATCATTGCCACGCTCCCCCCAAGTGAAAAACCCTCCTCCCTCCCCCCTGCACAGGCGCAATTTTCAGCCGAAAATAGAGTGAAAAATAAAGGGAAAATAAACCAGCAAACGGGGCTGTGTGTTGCTTGGTGCTTGGTGACTTTAAACAGCTCTGGGGAGGGACTGCAGCCGGGGAAGCCTCACTGGGTAAACGAAGACTCGCCAGTGCGTTGATCTCCGCTCGCTCCGAGAAAAAAAAAAGGCGATCGCTTCGCCGGAAGATCAGAGGAGAGAGCCAGGGGGAGGGACTTTGTAGAAACCGCAACAATGGTAACGCACAGAACTTTCCCGCTAGTGTTGCAGATTGGTTGCAAGAGTGTAGCGCTTTCCGGAGGGTGAATCCACTTTTTGGGATTTCCCTGAAAGTGCTACAATGAAGCGCTTTTTGCGGATCGGTTTCAGGAGTGTTGCAGATTGTCAACGACATTGTGCATAACAGCAAATCAGTAGCAATTTCAATTTGCAACCATTGTGCAATTTTGAACGAGTGCGGAATGGCTGAAAGAAAGGGCCCTGGAAGGGATGCTGCTCAGACTGTCACCTATGGCTCCCTGACAAGACTGCATCTGAATGTAGTCGCAAGGAAGGATGGTCTATTATTTTGTGCAGATGAGTGTGGGCAAACTGAAGGAGGTTTGATGACTTATAGAAGGAAGAAAGCATAATTTTTTCAGTAGTAATACATACAAACTAAAGCAGAAGATGATTCCTGGTGATTACTAAAACACATGAATATGCAATATGTGCTTTTAGTCTGGGTCCAGCATTCCACCCACTACAGCCCCATAGTCACCTCTTGAAATGACAATTTGATTTAAAAGTATAATTTGATTTGTAAAATACCCATACACAGAGATTTCACCATATCCCTAGTACAATGAAGGTAGCTCTCATTTTCTGCTGCGAGTCATTCAGAGTAAATGAGCAATGAATGACATATATGTATGTATGAATCAAGCATTACTTCACCTACAGTGATCTCATATTGCCCCGGAGGGATAGACCAGAACCAATGGGATGAAATTAATTCAAAAGAAATTCCGTCTCAACATCCGGAAGAAGTTCCTGACAGTTAGAGTGGTTTCTGAGTAGAACAGGCTTCCTCAGGAGGTGGTGGGTTCTCCATCTTTGGAAATGTTTAAACAGGTTGAATAGCCATCTGACAAGCTGATTCCGTGAAAGCTTAAGGGGGTGGCAGGTTACAGTGGATAAGTGATAGGGTTGTGTCCTGCATAGTGTAGGGGGTTGGACTAGATGACCCATGAGGTCCCTTCCAACACTATTATTCTATGATTCTATATTTCCCTAGAATTCTGCAGCTAATAAACCTTTCTTTCAGTAAACCCTTTCACCTCACTCACATCTATTTAAGGCAGTGCTGCCTAACATACAACTCTTTTTAACACATGGATGTCACTGTAAGCAATGAGACCTTTGACCAACATACAGGCAAAGAAATAAAAGAATTAAAATCAATGCATTTATTTAGGGACTAACCTGAAAGCCTCTTGCATCCAGGAATGCAACGGGCTCTAGTGGAGGGCCCCCATAGAGGGGACGGATGGCGGCTTACCTAGAGTGCCATATGGTGGCTGGGGCTAGGCGTCCAGAAGCAGGGGGTCTGACACTGAAGCCGCTCGTTGTGCTGGTGGCCGGGGCGAAGGCAAGGCTGCAGGGCATCACAACACACGGCAACCAAGTCTGTTGCCCTGGGGGATGCTGGGGCAATGGCTGCAGAGGTGGCCTGGCCACCGTGGCTGCTGGGTGGCATGGTGGGTCAGTGGGTAAGGCTGGAAGCGGAGCAGCACCATCTGAGGTGGTGAGCCAGTGTCTGGCTGCAAGGCTTTGCTGGGTGCACCCAGGTTGGCCCATGTGGGCGAAAGCACAGTCCGGACACCGGACGTGTCCCTGGACAGCACTCTGCCCACAGGGGCTTTTCGTAAATATTAGTCGGAAAAATTGTAAGGATATGGGAAACAAGGACCTTTTTTTTCTGTGCTTGTTCCCACCCCTGGCTGTCAATCAAACAGAACAGCCAATGGGCGGCCGTTATCATGCTCCCGAAAAGCCCCTTTCCCTTTAAGCACAGGTTTAAAAAACAAACACACACACGTTGCAACGAATATGCGTTGATTCGTTGCAACGGAGAGACCCATCTAGCTGGTGTGTGAGCTGGAGATTCATCGTTACCACACTCCCCCTGAGTGGAAAAAAAATCCCTTCCCCCCCTCACGGGTGCGATTTTTGGCTGAAATTAAAGGGAACTGGCGAACAGGGGGCTGTGTTGTGCTTGGGGACTTAGGGGAGCTTTAAAGCTCTTCTGTGGCGGGACTGTAGCCGGAGAAGCCTTGCTGGATGAACGAAGCCTTGCTGGTTCATTTCTTTCCCCGCTCCAAGGAAAAAAAATGGCGATCGCTTTGCTGGAAGTTCAGAGGAGAGAGCCACGGGGAGGCACTTTGTTGCAACTGCTACATTGAAGAAGAAGAAGAATTGGTTCTTATATGCCGCTTTTCCCTACCCGAAGGAGGCTCAAAGCGGCTTACAGTCGCCTTCCCATTCCTCTCCCCACAACAGACACCCTGTGGGGTGGGTGAGGCTGAGAGAGCTCTGATATCACTGCCTGGTCAGAACAGCTTTATCAGTGCCATGGCGAGCCCAAGGTCACCCAGCTGGTTGCATGTGGGGGAGTGCAGAATCAAACCCAGCATGCCAGATTAGAAGCCCACACTCCTAACCACTACACCAAACTGTCTCTTGAGAACACACATGTCTTTTTTGCAAGTGCTGCAGGTTGTTGGCAAGAGTGTAGTGATTTTCTGAGGGTGAATCCACTTTTCCCCAATTCCCCGAAAATCTCTACAACAAAGCGATTTTGGCGCGAGTGTTGCAGTAGTGTTGCAGATTGCTCACGAAGTCATGTGGAACGCAGTTTTAGTGGCAAAAACAAAATGTAAGACTAGTGCTATATTAAAGTTGTGCGGAATGGCCCCTAGTATGCACTGAGCGAAAATACAACATATGCTTTCCAACCACTTGAAACTTCTTCAAAAGTAAATTGAGTAATATGACACCATATTAAGGTTGCCAGCCTTCAGGTGGGGCCTGGAGATCTCCTGGAATTGCAATTGATTTCCAGATGACTGCTTTGGAGGGTGGATTCTACAGCTTTATAACCTGCTGAAGACCCTCCTTCTCCAAATGCTGCTCTCCCCAGGCTTCACCCCCAAATCTCCAGGAATTTCCCATTCTGGAGTTGTCAATGCTACACCTTTGTTCTAACACGAAGATGTTTACAGGTATATGAAGACATCTGTGTCCTAAGTCAACTATCTACAGTGCTTCAGTTCATTCCATCAAGTCTATTCCAATAGTATTTTAGGACACCCGCTCACCTTTTGTCTCATTTCCATAGGTACTTGAACCCAGTCTGGAAAAGCAGATAAAATGGCCTTCAGCAGATGGCTCTATACACCTCAGTTCAGAGAGAACATGTGCCATGGAATGTAAAAAAGCACACTGAATGCCGAATGCTAAGCTGGCAGGAGAACTGGTCCTTTGTTTCTTTGTTGAAAAGTTCTCAAAGGAGAATGGAAATAACCCACCTATTCTCCCTGGCTCGGCAATTTAATTCCTGCTGCCAGGAAGTTATCACAACACCATTTAGTGACTAGATGGCCTTTAGCTTTGTCTGCAATTAGACTGCATTTTAATTCCTGAAATTTTAACGAGCTTTCTTTGTTTCTACATAGACAGGCACGTAGTTTAATATTCAGACATTTGAAGCTGATTAATGTATTTTTGGAATCTGTCCATATCGCCCCATGTCAGTATCATCCTGTGAGAATAAACTCATGTATTGAATATTCAACCAGCATCTCTAACAGAATTCCTTTCTAACCTCTCTTCCTAACTTAGGGAGTTGCCCCTAAAAATCCATACCAGAGACACCATGTCTGCTCTGTCACAAGCCTCTCCAAAGTCCAAACTTTGCAGCCAGGAGCTATAGTTACACAATATCACTGCCCAGGACCTGAAATGAGAAAACAAACAGGGCAAATAAGCTTCAGAGGCACTGCTGTACACATCACAAGTGAAACTTTTTCCTCCTGTAAGATAACATTCTAATACAGGGTTAGGACCCAACTAAATATTACACTAATCAGAGGGGAAGCAATTTTGTCAGTCACCCCTCATGCCCTTCCTGAAAGTTTCCTGTGGACTGTAGTAGAATTCATACTAATGTTTAGACTTGGCTCTCTGCTTTGGAGTGGGGACTCAGTAGCACTGTACCCCCACTGAGGTTTAGGGATGCCAGGCTACAGGTGGGACCTGGGGTTCCCCCAGAATCACAGTTCATCTCCAGGCAACAGAGATCATCTTCCCTGGAGAAACTGGCTGCTTCCCCCCCCCCTCTTTCCCCTCGTTTTGCCCCTTTGTTGTTGGGCCATTTATTTTTAGGTTCATTTTCTTTTTCCCCCCCCTGCTTTTTTACACATCATTTCCTTCCCTCCCTTCTTCACCTTTGCTCCATTGAGGGGAGGTGGCCAGGCCCAACACGCATGCAGGTGAGCAGCAGTGTATGGTGTCTCCGGCACGGTCTGTCCTGGCTCTGCTCTCCCCGGGCTCTATTTGGTGCAGCCTTCCTACTCCCTCGGATACTTGCAGATGCCAGCCCAATTGAGTGACCCAAGTCAGCCAATCATTTCCCGGGCCATGGAATACATGGGAAATGTCCTACCCATCCTCTGGGTGCTGGGAAGCTGGACCTCATTCAGGGGTGATGGCGCACGTTCCCACAGAGAGGGCTCTGAGTGTTACCTCTGGTACATGTGCCATATGTTTGCCATCACTGGCCTAAAGCATCCAGGATAAATATCTGTACAGCTGTTACTTGAAGACTGTCAGTGAGGGGGAGCTCACCACCTCCTTAGGCAGTCGATTCCACTGCTGTACTACTCAGATGGTGCAAAAACTTTTCCTGATATTTAGCTGATATTGTTCTCCATGTAGGTTAAAGCCATTGCTGCAGGTCCTATCCTCTGCTACCTTCCCCTCCCTGCCTCTAAGTGACAACTTTTCAGATACTTACAGACAGCAATCATGTCTCCTCTCAACCTCCTCTACTCCAGGCTGAATATTCCCACATCTCCCAGCCTTTCCCCATAGGGCTTGGTCCCCAGGTCATTCTTGTCTCTCTCAATTTTGTCCACATCCTTTTCGAAGTGAGGCCTCCAGAACTGCACACAGTACTCCAGCTGGGGTCTGACCAATGCAGTATGCAGTGAGACTATGACATCTCGTGATTTTGATGTAATGCCTCCGTTCATACAGCCCAAGACTGCATTCGCCTTCTTTACTGCTGCATCACATTGTCTGCTCATATTTGGCTTACCGTCCACAAGTACCCCAACATATCATTCACACACACTGTTATCGAGAGGTATATCCCCCATCCAGTACGCATACTTCTCATTTTTGTGACCCAGATGTAGAACTCTATATTTTTCCTTATTGAATTGCATCTTGTTCTCCTTGTTCTCATTTGCCCACTTTTCCAGTGTGTTCAGAACTTGTTCAACTCTATCTTCTGGGTTGTTCACCACTCCTCCCAGTTTGGTGTCATTTGCAAATTTAATTAGGAGTCCCCCTACCCCCTTGTCCAGATAATTGATAAAAATGTTGAAAAGTACTGAAGCCATGACTGAGCCCTGTGGCACTCAGCTGCTCGCCTCCCACAACTCTGAGAATATGCCACTGAGGCCCATTATGCAAGGCCACCGAAACGGCGATTTCGGGTCACATGGAAAACGCGGAGTGGGAAGACGCGAAGCAAACCGCTTACGCACGGGACGGGACACAATGGCAGCAAAACCCAGAGTAACCAATTATGCACATGGCGCCCCCGGCGACACTTCTGGTCGCACCCTGGTCGCCCGGAAGCTCCGCTTTCTTCCGCATTTCGCTAATGCAGCTTTTTCAGCAGCATGCACCAAATCTGCGGCCGGTTGCAGCTGGCGCCGTACGTTATCGCGATTTTAGTCGACGTCATTCCACCCCAAATGCAGACCTTCCCCTCCGTGCATAATAGGCCTGACAAGCACTTTTTGGGTGCAGTTTTCTAGACAGTTCCCAATCCAAAAATCAAGTCTACAATCCTCCAGTTTACCCATCAGTAAAAGTCTTACACAACATCCACTGTTTCCATGATCGAATAAGCCCATCACTTGGTCAAAGAAGGAAACCAGTTTGGTTTGGCAGGACCTGTTGGAGACAAATCAATGCTGACTTCCCTGTGTCAACAAATTGTTCTCTGGATGATTGCAGATCCCCCCATTGTTGGAAAGCATCTCTCCATAGGTACCAAACTTCACAAAATAGAACCTCTGTGTCAGAAGCATTAATCTTCTGAATATCAAAGCTCCAAGGCAACCACATCAAGAGGCTTTGGAGTTCTTTGGAGTCCATGCCCAGCCTGTAGGCCTGCATCAGGCAGGTTTGATCCATCATGGCTGCTCTTGCCTTCTTCACGTCACACAACATTTATATATTTGTTCTGTTATTGTGAGCCTTTGGGTCCTTTGGAGAGAAAAGAAAGTACTTAATTAAAATTAAGGAAAAAAACAGAAGGACTCTAAAATAATTGCAGCAACAATAATATAGCCATTTAGTGACAGAATATAAATGTTAGTCCCAGAATGATCTCCTCCTCAGTTCTCCTCCTCAGCAAAGGAAATTGAGGCACATCAGTGGTGCAGGCAAAGAATAAATTCAATTCTGAAAAAAAAAGTTTTTGTGGATTTGCATATCTATAGATATCTATAATATCAAACTCAAGTTACGCAGTAATATCAAGGGGATGATACTACAAAGCACACAGGAAAGGAATAACCATACATTGCCTCTTGGGCTCAAAGAAACATAGCTCCCAGCATGAATATCTACCATGAAGCGATAGTCCATTTCCAGGCTGAATACCTCCAGGCAAAGGCCACATTCAGGACCACTGATCTCTGCATGATGAATCTCCAACAGATGTCAAGGTCTGTCTACTGTCCTTCCTTCCATACTGTTTATCCAAGAGATAAATGTCAGGCAAACATCCTCCCTCTTAGAAGCAGGAAATTTCGGCATCACCATATTTTCCACTTTCCACCACATCTGCCCACACCACTTGAGTCTCATCTAGATTGACCTTCAGCCTGTTGTTTCTCATCCATGTGTCATTCAACTAGATGATGATAGAGGGCTGTAAGGACTTGATCATCGACAGCTTTTGAGGCACTTAAAAAAAAATACGCCAACTCAGAACACTCCAAATTTAGAACAGAGGATATTCGCTAGGTGAGATAGAGTACTGAATACCTGGTAATTTGTGCTTTTAATGAAACCCAAAATATTAGGCTTCATGACATAAATCTCCCTTGTCATGTGTCCCTAAAACTTTTCAAATTTCACTCTGGACAGACTATTTTGGGGACCCAAAATGGGGATCCACAATGGTTTACATTGTTTTCGCCTCCATTTTATACTCTCAACAAACCTGTAATGTAAGTTATGCTGGGAAGGTATGACTGAGCCAAGGTCACCCTGTAAGATTCCACGGCAAAGCAGACTAAGAGTCAGCACCGCTTTCTCAAGAACAAGTCCTGTCAGACTAACATCTTCTTTTTTTCTTTTTTCTTTTTTTTGAGAAAGTTATTACCTTGCTGGAATAAGGGGATGCTGCGGATATAGTTCATCTCGATTTCAGTAAAACTTTTGAGAAAGTTCCACATGATATTCTTGTTGATAAGTTGGTAAAATGCAGTATGGATCCTATTACTGTTAGGTGGATCAATAACTGGTTGACAGATCGCACCCAAAGGGTACTTGTTAATGGTTCCTCATCCTCTTGAAGAGGAGTGACAAGTGCAGTGCCTCAGGGATCTGTCCTGGGCCCTGTGTTGTTCAACATATTCATAAATGATTTGGATGAAGGAATAGAGGGGATGCTTATTAAATTTGCAGATGATACTAAACTGGGAGGGGCAGCAGAAGACAGAATCAGGATACAGGATGATCTTGACAGACTGGAAAACTGGGCTAAAATGAATTTTAATAGTGAAAAATTTGCATTTAGGTAGGAAAAATCAAATGCATTATTATAGCATAAGGGAAACCTGTCTTGGCAGTAGTATGTGTGAAAAGGATCTAGGGGTCTTAGTAGACTAGACACTGGAACATGAGTCAGCAGTGTGACTCAGTGGCTGAAAAGGCAAATGGGATTTTGGGTTGTATCAAAAGAAGCATAGTGCCCAGGTTGGGCGAGGTGTTGGTACTGCTTTACTCTGCTCTGGTTAAACCTCACTTAGAATACTGTGTTCAGTTTTGGGCACCACAGTTGAAGAAGGATGGAGACAAGGAGGACAATGAAAATGGTGAGGGGTTTGGAGACCAAGACCTATGAGGAAATGTTGAGAGAGCTTGGTCAGTTTAGCCTGGAGAGAAGATGACTAAGAGGTGATATGATAGCCATCTTCAAGTACATGATGGACTGTCACATAGGCAATGGAACAGAGTTATTTTCTGTTGCTTCAGAGGGCTGGACCGAAACCAATGGGTTGAAAGTAATTCAAAAGGATTTTCGGCTAAACATCCAAAAGAAGTTCCTGAGAGAGCAGTTCCTCAGTGGGATAAGTTTCCTCGGGAGGTGGTGGGTTCTCCTGCCTTAGAGGTTTTTAAGCAGAGGCTAGATAGCCACCTGACAGAAGTGCTGATTCTGGGTAGGCAGAAGGAATTGGACGCCATACTTGGCTCTTGTGTCCCTTTGTTACCCAGGGAAATGCTGATTGCCATTTTGGGGTTGGAAGGTGAATTTTCTCCAGGCCAGACTGCCCACATATTTTGGTATTTTGGAAGGGGGCATTATGTGGGTATGGAACTGGGGTCACTGTGGGTGGGCAGGTAGTTGTGAATTCCCTGCATTCTGCAGGGGATCGGACCAGATGACTCTGGAGGTACCTTCCAAGTTTATGATTCTATGATTCTAGGGATTCATCCCAGATGATAGTCTGATACTCTAAGGCAGGATCCCCAACCTTTTGAGCCAGTTGACACCTTTCTAATTCTGACACAGAGTGCAGAGCAGAACCACAAAATAGCTGCACTAGGAGGTGGAATCAATCACAAAATGAATACCACAGCAAACAAAGCCCCCCTCTACACACAAAAAAGAATCAGAAGTGCATATGATACCACTTGACCATCAGGTCTGTTGCTAAGCTGGTAATTCAACCAATCAGGTGGGTTTGCCAGTTTAACTGAATGCCCTGCATTGGTTTAACTGAACAATCTCCGTCTCCTGCCCATGAGCTTAGGTGCTAAGGAGATGGAATGCACCCTCTTCGGTTCTTGCATGCTTCAAACTACTAGGCCTAACAGTGTGACCAGCAGCTGGGTTACCTCCCCTCTGCCTGATCGGAGTCTTTGAAGCTACAAGCAGTTTGCTATGTCTCAGAGAAAGAAACTTCCATCTTTTCTAGGCCTCAGCATGAACCATTGTTTTGAATTGAACAAGATGCTGCTTAAGGAGACCAGTTTCTTGACAGTCACCTCATGATGTTTTGTTTTCTCCAAAAGTGTGGTAATTAGAACTTAGTTCAAAGCTATTAAGCCACCAATGGATTTATCTGCCTTTATTACCATAATGGTCTTTATGACCCATCATAATTTTATTATTTTGTTATGCCATGAGTTGCCAAAGTAGACAAAACCTTCTCTGGTGTCCCTTGATGTATGGAGCAACTGTCAGACACGTCTCTTTGAGCTAATGCCTTTTCAGCCATCCGCTGTTTGGCATCTATAATAGTTCTAATGGGCCTAATGAACCAAGGCTCCCAAGAGGCTTCTGTTTACACAGTCATTTAAAACTGAATTGTGCTTCAGCCCATATTGCCAGGAATTGTTCTCCATTTCTAGCAAGAGGAAAGATGCATATAATTGATGGGAATGTTTATTATTTAGATGAACAAACCCTTTTTAGATTTAAAAGTAGATACAGAAAAGAGAAAATGTACATTTAATTTCACCCTTCCCATAACTACTTGTGCAAAAATGTTTTGAGTGTTAGCAAAGTTTAAATATGCAAAAGAAGAGCCTAGAATAAGAAGGGAAACAACTCTGTAAGTAAAGGAGAACAGAGAAAGAGTCCTAATTTCAATCATGTACATTTAAAGCTACCCTAAGCAACATTGGTTGCTTATGCCCCCCGCAGGGCACTCCGCTCAGCGGGTATGAATTTACTGGTTGTCCCGGGCCCACGGGATGTTCGCCTGGCCTCGACCCGGGCCAGGGCTTTTTCAGTCCTGGCCCCAACCTGGTGGAATGAGCTCCCAGAAGAGCTAAGGGCCCTGCAGGATCTACCAGCTTTCTGCAGGGCCTGTAAGACGGAGCTCTTCCGCCAGGCATATGGTTGAGGCCAGGGCAGCTCTCCCACTAATCCATCAGAGGATCCCCTCCAATATTGAGATCTCTAACACCGAGATCATGGTTAGATGTATTGTATTGGTGCCACCCTCTTCTGAACATTATTCTCTCCACCAGGCTGAACTAAGATCAGAATTGTGACCACCGCCGCTATATGTTATGTGATATGTTATATGTAACTTTTAATTGGGGTTTTTATGGGGATTTTATTGTGTTTTAACTATTTATGTTGTAAACCGCCCTGAGACCTATTGGGAGAAGGGCGGTCTAAAAATTAAATAATAATAATAATAATAATAATAATAATAATAATAATAATAATAATAATAATAATAATAAAATTCAGCTAGTGTTTGCATAAAGAAACCCAGAGTTTCCATCAGATCATGGAGTGAAAACATGCAACTGCAAGCTTTGCTCACTGACCAAGCATGCCTGAGTTGACACAGAAGTAGGACATGACCTGTGTAGCATCAGCCTAGATCTGTAGACTTAGTTGCTGGCTATGGCAAATGTGTAAGTGAAGAAGCACTTCCTGATGCTTGTCTGGCTTGCCTGATGCTTGCCTGCAATGTCCCCCATGCACACAATCCCCTGGAGTAGAGGGTTGTGTGCGCGGAGGAAGTTGCAGTGTGTGGGCAACCTTTTATGACATAAAGGGGAAAAAATACTGTGACACCTGCTTGTGAGAGAGAAACTCAACACTTTTCATGATCTTTCTCAAGGTGACAGAGCCATCTGGTGGTGGAGGCTGGAAAAGTCTCCAGAGACAAACATTTCTTTTAAGGTCCGTTTTGTAGGGATCCTTAGCCTACTCTGGGTCCCGAACACAAACGATTTTTTAAAAAGTTTTACGTGCCTTAAGGATAAAATGCTGTCCTGCAGCAGATAATGAAGGCTTAATCTGAATTGTTTTGCACTTTATTCTTTATATATGTGTGTGAAACCTTAAAATAAACCCATTTACCTTCAGAAGCCAAATAGCATTTAAAGAAACCATATGAAAGGGACCTAAGTCACTTGCTTCCATTCTTGTCTTGTTTTTATTTCTATCACTCCCCTCTTCTCCAAGGAGCTCGAATCAATGTGCACTGTTTTGTGCTTGTCTGTTTCATTGCCATGCCAACTCTGTGGGCAGAAAGACAACAACTGCCCCAAACCCAGAGGAACAAACTACATGTTATGGTGAACACAGGTCCAACCCATGGCTGCCAGGGCCCTTTTAGATAATAAGCAGTAAAAGGTAAAGGTAAGGGTATCCCCTGTGCAAGCACCAAGTCATGTCTGACCCTTGGGGTGACGCCCTCCAGTGTTTTCATGGCAGACTCAATACGGGGTGGTTTGCCAGTGCCTTCCCCAGTCATGACCGTTTACCCCCCAGCAAGCTGGGTACTCATTTTACCGACCTCGGAAGGATGGAAGGCTGAGTCAACCTTGAGCCGGCTTCTGGGATTGAACTCCCAGCCTCATGGGCAAAGCTTTCAGACAGCTGCCTTACCACTCTGTGCCACAAGAGGCTCTTCAAATAAGCAGTACAAGTGTAAATAATGCATTTTGTAAGTATAATACCATGTAAATTCATGTCATAATGTAGAATTTGCACGCACGTAATTCAAACAAATCCATAGCTATCAACAAAAAACATTGAACTGAAACCAGAGATGAAAGCATAATTTGGCTGAAATTATGCTCATCTCCTGTATACTCTCTCTATTCTCACAAGGCAATGGTCACAATAACCTGGCCTGGTTGGCACCCCATAAGAAGGGACAACGTGGCCGAGAAACGTACTAAGGGAGTACACCAGCAGGCCAGTGGGTGGGAAAGAGTTCCCAAGGACAAGAATTTTTGAAGGCAACTGCTGCAAACAATGGCTCCTTCTTTCACATTCCACACAACCACTGTCCTATCCTCCCTTCTAGATTTGCAAATGCCTGAGATTAAATTAATATATGATGCTACCCTATGCCAAGAACCTTCCTCAGTATTGTCTGCTCTGACTTACAACTGCTTGCCAGGGTTTCAGACAGATGCCTTTCAAGTTATCCCTATCCTTTTCCTGGAGATTCGGGGGACTGAAACAGGGACCTGCTCCGTATCAAGCAGTTGCTCTGCCCCTCAGCCAGCCTTGCCTGATTACAATGGGTCTTGCAGAAAGAAGCAAGTTTAGGCCATTCTTTGTCCTGCTTGTGCTATGAGAGCACCCTGACCTTCAATGAGTGATGTACATGGGGTACAATCCATCTATCTGAAATGTACATTAACTATTAATCTGTGCACATTAGTACGCTTACACACCATTTGTTTCAATTATGCCCAGACAGGAGAAGTCTCTGGTGGATTTTACCCATTGGCTGTTCCTAGATTTGTCTTTTTAGGAATCCAGACTAATTAAGAGTTCAAACTATAAAGCACAAGGATATTTCCCATTTATTTGCCAAGATCAAAAGTCACAACAAGCCCTCATAATATAAACCTGCAGCAACAGAGTCATACGGTCTCACCATGTAATCTTGAAAACAATCAACAATTTGTGGGCAGATTAATACTTTGTGTACTTGATGGCTGAGCACGTTTTGAAGCCTGAAGATGTAGATAAGAGGATAACGTGCACAGCATATAAACAGCTGAGGAGCTGAGAGTTTCCAGGAGGGTTCTGTGTTTGTTCTTTTATAAACCATTGCTGCATTAAAGAGCCTTCGTCCAGAATAATCAGAAGCATCGCCTACAACATTCAGAAGACAGACATGCCCATAGGTTAGTTATGTCCTGGGAGTTTGGGACTGCTGAATGTTGCCTTTGGATCTTAACTGAACATCTTAATAAACATTTATATAATCACCAACTTACTCACTTGCTGTCACTGTAATACAGATGGTAAGGACACAAGAAGTTTTATCCGCTTAACTCCACAGTTTTGGTAGGGGGGCAGTTTTGGTAGCCACCAAACTGCCCCCCCTGCCCTTAAGGAAAAACAGAATCCCCTCAAGCGTATGGAATAAATGCCACAATTTGCTCCACAATTCTCTAAGTAAAAATGTTTGGGATTGCACACTTGCAAGGCCTGTGGGAAACAGGAGTGACCCAGACAAACAATGGAAGTTCAAGCCCATTGGAAAGGTAAGGTCCAGACCTGGAGGCCCTGAGGCTGGGCTGCATGGACACCAGCAGCATGTACTACAAAGGGAAAGCTCTGTTGCCATTCACTGGCAAGGAAAGACATGTCTGAGTAGCTTCCTCTGAACAAACACAATTCTTTCTCCATGACACGGCTCAGACCACAGTAGTTCTCTCCCATCTTGAAGGGCTTCATGTTTCCCTTTCTCCAAGCAAGACTTATCCATCGTAAGCACAGATTCAGCTGTTTAGCCATGTTGGTTTGTAACAGCAGAACAAAGTTCAGTGCACCTTTAAGACCAACAAAGTTTTATTCAAGGTATACACTTTTGTGTGTATCTAATGAAGCACACAAAAGTTTATACCTTGAATAAAACTTTGTTAGTCTTAAAGGGGCTAATGGACTCAAACTTTGTTCAGTTTTAACCAGGTATACTCAAAAGTACATTCCATTCCATTCCATGGAAAGAATTTTCAGGACTGTAGCCTTGAAGTGGAGAATTCCTAGTATGGGTGGCTAATAGGTGTGTCCATCCATACCACTGAGAAAGCCGACATTTTGGTCCGCTTCCTGGAATGAGTGGCTAGTGGTAGCTTAAGTCACTTCAGGGCAACTTGCAGCTTAGCTTAATGATGTTCTAAAGGATTTGAAATGGCAGCATAGATGACTTGAGAGGAAATGGTTAGGAAAAAATGTTGAATGTGACTGACACACAGACCATTTACCAACAGAAGAAGAAGAGTTGATTCTTATATGCCGCTTTTCTCTACCCGAAGGAGGCTCAAAGTGGCTTACAGTCGCCTTCCCTTTCCTCTTCCCACAACAGACACCCTATGAGCTAGGTGAGGCTGAGAGAGCCCTGATATTACTGCTCAGTCAGAACAGTTTTATTAGTGAGCCCAAGGTCACCCAGCTGGCTGCATGTGGGGGAGTGCAGAATCGAACCCGGCTTGCCAGAGTAGAAGTCCACACTCCTACCCACTACACCAAACAATGATATGGTCCTGACTATGAGGCAATGAGGAGCTTGTTCAACCTGAGATGTCTCTTTCAGAGATGGAGTCATGTACAGCATCATGACTTTTTGGAAGATTATTTCAGTATTTACCTATCATTAATATGCATAAAGCACTTCCAAGTTTTCAAAGGGCTCTCCATATCCTAACTCAATGTTTTGTATAATAGCCCTGTGGGAGGGGAGGCCATTACAATTATCATATTAGAGTTTGTGGGCCTGAGGTAGAGAAAAGAGCAGCTTTTCCTAAGGACACCTGTGAATATGTATGTGCCTTTGGTGAGATTTTGAATCTGGTACTTTCCAAGTTCACATTATGTGGACTAATTAGGGTTGATTCTGCACTTACTTTGTTTATTCCGTTGTGGATCCTTTTGAATTCAGATTGATTTGTACTCAGGTCTTTCCCCCCCAAATTGAAACAGGAAGTATTCTGCACGTGATTAGGAAAGCTCAGAAGGGGGGTGGGAAGCCAAGTGCAGCAGGAGCCTCTTTCTTTTCTTGAAAGGGGGTGGGGGAGAGAATTGGAGAAAGCAGAGGAGCAGGAAAATCTCTGCTGAGGGAAGTTAGGGCTTATGGAACTTCTGCTGAGAGAAGTTAAGGCTTCCCCTTTAAGGGAAGGCTTGCAACGTGGAAGTCTTTGAACTGACATCCTGGCCAATCAGGTCTTTGCACAGTGTTAGAGGCTCGAGACAGCTAGTTAGTTTAGGACAAACAGAGGGCTGCACACTTTCTCATGCCAATTTTTCAAATATCAAGGGTTATATACACTACAGGATATTGCAAGGTTTCCATGGGTCACTCTGGATCAATCTTGCTTGTTGCAGAGGGAAAATTTAAATCGGCCAAAATCAAAATGGAAATCGAATTCAGCGTAGACTGCAGGGATTGAATTGACCTGGGATTGAAATAAAAGCTCCATGCAGATTCAGCCTAGGAGCCAATCTGTCTGAGGCAACAACAAGGTTTTGCTCTCTCAGTAATAATTATGATCAGCCTAAACATTGTGAAAGCCAGTGTGGTATAGGGTGAAAATGTCTGATGGATCTGGGAGACCCAGGTTTGAATCCCCACTCTGCCATGGAAGCGCTGCTGATGCCTACTTTATATGGTAGGTGTGTACTTTTTACTCTCCACCCCAGAGGAAAATATTATGGGAGTGGTTTCCTCTCATCATTACTTATGCTTTTCCTGGCCACACTCCCACAACATTCAAGAATCAATCTCTTGCCTCTCTCATGCTATCCTTTTATCCTACATTAGACTCTCCCCCCCTCCACAGACCTCTCCACCATCACTTTTATACCACCATTTCAAGCTCAGTCTTAAGGTCTGCACTTGTGTTTCTAAATAAGATTGTTGATGCATGCTTGGAAACACAACACAATGATTAGGGTCCATTGAGGCACTTGCTTTACAGGCTGACAAGACAAAAAAAATGATCTCTACCACTGACATAAGAAAGCACCCATCGACAGTGCTCAGCCACATCCGTATGAACAGAAACCACCAGGCTGTACTGACTGCAGACGGGACTTGCCTAGAATGCAGAAGAACATTTGCCAGAAGTGCAAAGAAGTCTGCATATCTGATGACCCTTGAGGAAACCCTGAGAGATCTATGACTAGATCCTAGCATTTTTCAAAAAGTCCAATAGCAGCAGCACTGGCTATATATTCCACTCAAGTCTCAGATATTTGGGCAGAAATAGTTTAGCCCTTCCAACCCCACAACATTATGCCAATGACAACCACCACAAGCAATGGCTTTTTATTTATTTTAACATTTATATTCTAGCCCTCCACAGAGGATCAGGTTGGCTCACAAAAGGTTTAAAATACACAACAAATCAAATATTAAAATTTAACATTCTAAAAATCAGTAATTAAAATTAATGATCAACTCAGCTGATTCAAAGCCTACGGAGGAACTTATATGTAGTTACTGAATGGGGAGGGGTCCTTATGGAATCCTTAGAGGGTTTGTCTACAGGGTGAACAATGTCATTTTTCGGCCTCAGCCCTAGGCTCCCTGGAAAGGCAAGAAAAGACCATAGGAAAGAAAAGACAATAAGAGGATGCTTGCCCATCATCTTTTCCTGACCTAAGAACAGCTGGGGAGTGCAGTTCTGACTGGCAAAACAGTCTGGGGGGAGGGGGAGAGAGACCCTACTTCCCCTTGTGACCAGTCTTGTGCAACCACTATTTGCCTTTTGTAACCTGTTGGAAATATTTGATTACTGGTCCCATCTCCCTGGATGCTTAGCAGCTGTGTTATACTAGTCCTCAAGTGGAATATATGTTTTGAAAAACAAACATTCCACAGAGGTCACACTTTGAATAAACCACTTGTGGGCATTGTGTCACTTACATCATGAGAAGGAGCAAGCTCTTCCATGAGCCATTTTTAGCAAAAGTACTATTGGGAGTTCTCATGACTGGGGCCAGTTGGATCCTAGCTTTGGATTGCTGTTTGATAGGAATCAGGGGACTGCAATATTTTTTTGGTCAAGGGGATGCTTCCTGAATGCTCACCTCACCTGCAGAGTGGGGGGAATCTGCGTGTGGCTCCTTGCTTAAGGTGACCAGATTTTAACATTGGTAAAGCGGGACACCATTGACCGAAGGGGGGGGGGGTCTTGATTTAAAATTTGGTCTATATGGAGCAACAAAAAGTTTCAAAGAATGCATAGAATGCAAAAATAGTATTGTAATATATATATATATATATATATATAAATTTCAACATAAGTACAATTTGCCAGGTACCCCCAGATGTCCCTCCAAAAGTGGAACAACCTGGTCACCTTATCCTTGCTCCATTTCAATCAATTAAAGGAGATCAAAGTCGAGCAGTCAAAGGCACATATTTGGAGTAATGAGGTCAGATACAGGGAAGAACAGCTGCAAAGTTCCCAAAGATAAAGTAGCATACATGAGTTGTGGAACATGGAAACAGGAGGGCTGTACAGTAGGGTAGGGGTCATCAACTTCCAGTCTGCGGCCCGGTACCGGCCCGCCAAGGCCACGGTACCGGACCGTTGGCAGCCGCACCTGCCTCCCCCCCCCCCCACAGCAAGAAGGAAGGAAAGAGGCTGGCGCAGCCACCGGCATGCCGGCGACACAAATGCACATGTGCGCAGTTGCCGCGCATGCGTGTTTGCGCCCCCGGTGGCAAAAACGTGCATGCGCTGCCACTGCGCACATGCACGTTAGTGCCACCTGGTGCCACCGTGTGTGCGCAGCACCCGGGCTGTCCGCTCTCCCCTCACCCCCGGAAGTGGTCCCTGACCTCAGAAAGGTTGGGGACCGCTGCAGTAGGGTTCGTGCAGTGTGTGTAAGATAGAGAGAGATTGGCTGCAGTGCAAACTGAACCTTAGCAAAAGTCCTTGACTCAGTGCTACAGCATGCAAGATCTGCAGTGGGTATGATTGATATGAAGAGTGCCCTGCAGGAAGCATCAGAGGAGAAATGTATTTAGCATAGTTTGACTAGGAACTTCTTGGTATTTTCAAATAATCTCCTTTTATGTCCTGATGGTTTCAATGGGAGACTTCCTGCTCCTTTGAGCATACTTCCTCCCTGTTTGCCTCCTCAACAGAATGAAGACAACTCTCCTGTTTTTTATGCACAGCTTGTTCCTCTTTTTAATAAAACAATTGTATTCTTTTAAATAGCTTGGTGCTCTGCAATCTTTTAAAATTCTATCTTCAGACGCACACTCTCCCTCTCGCTAAATAAAACAGAAGTCCACTGGCACTCTGAAGATTAACAACATTTATTCCAGCACAAATTTTTGTGAGTCAGAGCACACATAATCTGACACATCAAAGGTAAACAGGAGAAGTGACCTCTGATTCATTAACATTTATACAGGAATAACTTCCGTTAGTCTTTATGGTGCCTCAATACCCATTTAATTGGTAACAGGGCTACCCATCTGTCATTATGTGCCTTCTCCAATGCTCTGCTTTCCATTTTTAAGCATCTGCTTGTTCTCAGCAGGCTCTCCCTCTATAAGTAAGGAAAATGTTACAAAGACACCATTAAGAACATAAGAGAAGCCATGCTGAATCAGAACAATGGTCCACCCAGCCCATCACTCTGTCTCACACAGTCTAGAGCTCTCTCTAGGGTACTAAAGGGTACTAAATCTGGTCATCAAAACAAAAAAAAATCTGGCTTCTAGAACTTATGCCACACTAAATGTGTTGTCTTCAAGGTGTCAGAAGACTCTATTGTTCTGACTACAGCAGACTAACATGACCCCACTCCCCCCCCCCCAAAAAACACACCTCAAATCCTGTAATTCTCCCACTTGGGTAGACGGTAACAATACAGTTCCCGAGTGAGCATGTCACAGCGTGTGTTATAAATGCTGGGAAGTTTGACTCAGTTCCAACCTCTGCTGTTCTTTACACTTCATGAAGCACCAGGGGTAAAGAAGGGAACCTGAGTAAAGCTGTGCCCAGTCACTGATCAGATGGCATTCCCAGAAATCCAATCCCTGCTTCATGTTACTGGCCTGTAAGTGGGCTGGTTCTATTGTTCACCGGGTGTGATGGATAGCTAGCCAAGCCCCAACAATGTCCATAGGCATGCAGTGCTAGCAGAAGCATGCATCAAGTTCCAAAACTGGGCCTGGCTAACAATGACATAACATAATGGGAAGCAAGGACCTAAGCAGAAGCCTTGGTAAAGTGCTGGGTAACTGAATGAAGGCACTTTATAAATCCCACATGGAGATCACAACATCTGTCAAGTGGGAAGGGGCAACAGGGCCCACACCTCATAACCTTGGCTGTGCACTGCATTCAGAAGAGTCCGGTCCATTGGAGAGGGTTTGATTCTGGCGAGCTCTCAAGGCAAACAAAGTGAGAACAATGACACATAGAAAAGCACAGGCCTGCAGTAAGAAGTGGAAGGCAAAAGTAGGCAACAGACTTAACTGTACAATGAGACTGCGTCAGTGCCCCATGCTCACACTTAAAGCTTGATCTTCATCACATTGCTTCAGAAAAAAAAGTCCCACCGAATTCATCCAGTGGGAACAAATCCTAAGAATGCATTCTTGGGGCTGATGCCTAGAATGGAGGATGATTAGTTTCTACATAACATCGCCTGAGGAATACAGAAGCATATCTATCACACCAGTCCCCCTCCTCACACCAGTCAGTGGAGTAAATGTACAACTAAAACCACACCCTCCAGGAGGAAATAAATCTCTCTCCATTTAAAGTCACAAGGCCAGCATTGGACCTTAGGAGAGAAACCCTCCCTCCCCCCCACACACACACACCACAATTGTTATGGATTGTAGTCCAGATATTTGGGCTGAATTGTTTGGTTGTTGGAGTTGTTTTTGCAGCAGAATGGCCTCTCATGTCAAACAAGAAGCCTCCCTGAAAGCAGAAAACCAGCAGAACAATTTAAAAATAACCATATCCTTTCACTGCTAAAGCTAACGGGTTTACACAGGAGAGCCTTCAAAAACAGGATTCCCTGCCTGTAGGCAGGACCTTCCCAGATTCAGCCAAATTGGATGGCATGAACAAAGTCCTGCTGTGCACTGTTTGCAGGCCACGAAAGAGAAGATCCAGAGGAAGGGCTGAAGGCGAGAGAAGACATTCATTTCAGAGCTTCCTCCCATTGAGATCAGCACTCCCTCAAATGGCACAGGAGAAGCTGGTGAGCTGTGATTTTGCCACAGGCTCCTGAGAGAGAGAAACATTCATCAAAAGGCTGCCTATTTTACATTAAGGTTGCCAGGGCAAACTGAGCAGTCCAGATGGCAACTCCTGAATTACTGTCCTCAAAAAGTACGGCTTCTTCAGTGCACCGCCAGTTTCAGATTTATTCTTTGTAAAGCTGTGCACCTTTAGCAGCTATATATACACCCAGCACTGCAAGGCAGATTTATATAGGGGATATATATTTGTATCCTGGAGCTAAACAACAGCTATGCAAATGCTTACATTAAGAATAAGCAAGTCATTCTGTTTACAAATACGGAACCAGTCACCGTTTCTGCTGCAAATGGAGGGAAGAGAGTCCCCATCGCGGAGAGCAATTTTCTTAAACCACTTGTATGGAAATACTATTTAGCATTTATGCATCACTTGCAGGGCCCAAAGTGCTTCATATGACTTTATAGTCCTTGAGACGGTCCCAGAGCCTCATGGCACAGCTTTTTAACTGGAGTTGCCATGAAGTGAGTTGAGGCTCTTTCTACATACGCTCATGTACTGCTCATTGATGGACCTCGTTATACGCATGGAAAATAGTAGAATTTAAAGATCGTAGTGGTAAGAAGACAAGAGAAAATGTACTAGACAAACATTTAAAAAAGAAAATGCAGATATGCCATCAATATGCTCCATTTGTTCCTTACTGTTGTCTCTTTCTAACATGTTAATCTATGACAGACTGTTGCAGGGGTCTATTGCAGGGGTCCCCAACCTGGTGCCAGTGAGTGCCACGGTGCCCGCTGACAACTCACCTGGTGTCTGCCAAGTGTTTTCAGAAAGTGGGCGGAGTCAAGTGGGATGTTTTTCCAGCATAGCTTCTGAAAGGCAACGAGAGAGCTGATTGGCTCTGCAGATTAAAATAATGTTGTTCTAGTGGCAGCTGCTGCCACTGTTGGCTTTATTCTCTCTTACTCCTCTTTCCCAATGTATTTTTAAAATTGCCCCTCTTCTCCCCCACACTTGCTCTTCCTCTGTGTGTATGTATGCCCCTGACTCCCATGACACTCATTTTGTGGAAGTGCCAACCACCCTGTGGTAGTGCCAATCAAAAGTGCTCACCAGGCCAAAAAGGTTGAGGAACTCTGTCTATTACAACAATGGCACATTTTCTTATGGAATTAATGACTCCAGAAGAACTGCAAGGCTGTCGTTGACTGAGGTCCACAAAAAACAGCCCACCAAAAATTAAAGTAGTCTCTAGGATGAACTCTGAGGGCCATTCCGCACAAGGACCAATGTTGCCAATTGTTCACAGAATGCAGAAACACTATATTAAATAGTGGAATTTCGTCATTCAGCATACCTTTTTTTTAGTGGAATATAGAAGTCCCAGTAGCGTTTCATTCATTCCCCACAGGTTTCCAGTCTCGCTGGAATCGCAACAAAGGAAGCGATTTTTTTCTGTGCTTCTTCCCGCCCCTGGCCATTAATCAAACGGAACAGCCAATGGGCTGTTGTGTTCATGCTCCCCAAAAGCCCCTTTCCTGTTTTTTTAAAAGAATTGTTTTTTTTAAAACCAAACACACCCGTTGCAACGAATCTGTGTTCAATCGTTGCATCGGAAAGACTTTTTTGCTGACGTAGGAGCTGGCGATTAATCGTTTACACGCTCCTCAAGTAGAACCCCCCCTACACGAGCGCGATTTGTGGCCGAAATTACAGGCAGTGCTGAACAGGGGGCTGTGTTGTGCTTGAGAACTTTAAAGACACTTGCAGTAGGGAGCTTTGTTTTACTGTGTTAATCACTTCTGTGGAGGGGCTTTAGCCGGAGAAGCCTTGCTCATTCGTTGCTTTCCCCAGTCTAAGAGAAAAAAATGGTGACCGCTTCTCTGGAAGTTTGGGGGCGAGAACGGGGGAGGGACATTCTTTCTACCGCTACATTGAGAACGCACCTGTGTTTTGCTGATGTGTTACAGCTTGTGCGCAGAAGTGTAGTGATTTTTTCAGGGGGAATCCACATTTCCCGATTTCCCAAAAAGCGCTACAATGAAGCGATTTTTGCAGGAGTGTTGCAGATTGTGTGCGACGTCATGCGGAACCTTACATTTGTAGCATTTACCAAAGGTAAGATTTCTGCTATATTTAAGTTGTGCGGAATGGACCTGAGAGTTACCAAACTGATTTTACCCAACAAGCAGCACTCCTTCCTTAGTGATTAAAAAGAATCCTCTAGTCTGTCATTGCAAAACTGTTTCACCATCTTTTCGCTGCACAGACCCATGACCATATTTTAACACTAAGGTCTTGACAGGGGTGGGTGAAGACACACCTACAAATATAGACCTTAGGAACAAAGAGGCTTTTATTGGGCCAGAGGTGTGCTCAGGGGTCTGTGGTGCAGTTAAGGGGGGCATAGCAGGGGAAGCCATAGAAATCTAAGCATTAACGCTTATTGGGAATACTGTGCCTAGTTGTGGCTTCTAGTGATTAAAGTCATTCTGGAGTAGCTTGCAGCACACCAACTCTCCAGGAGGATGCCTTCCTGTAGGTCCAGCATGGAGAAATGTATGGTCAGCTGTGAAACAAACCTTAAAAACACACAGTGGGCTTTCCCTAAATAAAAGCCTTCTGTAATGGAAAGTAGGCTTAGCAGCGGTTCACGTTCTTGCAATCTAATAATGATTGTGCCTATTTACAGCAAGTCGAGTCTTTCTGCATTCAGTAAAGCTTCATTCTAAAGCTGTATTTTCCACCCATGCAGGACTGTCAACCTCCAGGTGGGGCCTGGGCCCTCCCAGAATTAAGACTGACATCATTTTACAGACATCAGTCCCACTGGGGGAAATGGCAGCTTTGGCATCATATCCTTGCTGCCCTCTTTCCTCCACACTCTGCCCTTCTCCGGCTCTGCGCCTAAATCTCTAGGAATTTCCTAACAGAGTTGACTACTACACAAAGCTAATGGAGGGGGATATCTAGGTTAGAAGAATTACTGGGGATATCTAGAAAGGTAAAACATGCCTCTACTTCTCTTGTCCAAGTAGGGATGTCAGATCCCTGGTGGGGGCGCCCTACTGCCAGGCCTCACCTCTCTGCTGCTGATCAACAGGCTGGGTGGGGGACTTATCCCCCCAAAAGGGAGGAACACTGGACAGTTCAGTATGATACCTAGATGACTTCAATGTAACCCAGAAGTGATGTAGATATGTTGTGAATATCAGGGCAATGCTCTAGTTTGGGGGTAAAAACTCTATGGTAGAAAGCTAATTAATTCTACTAGAGTTTTTGCCCCCAAACAAGAGTGTTGTCCCATCACCACTGACATGTCTATTTTGGAGGCACTTGAAGTCACGAGGGCACATCCCTGACATGTGGGATAAACCTCTAGTAAGGGCTCCCCATCCCCTGCCAGCTGCCCAGAGGGACCTGGCAACCCCTATGTCAAATCATCTTATCATCTCTTATCAAATAGGGACTTCCCCAGCTGCCAAAAGCACAATCAAGAGAATGAGATCCAGTAGAGTTGCCAGCTCTGGGTTGGGAAATACCTGGGGACTTTGGGGGTGGAGCTGGGAGTGGGCAGTATTTGGGCAGGGGAGGGACCTCAGTGGAGTATAATACTATGGAGATAACCCTCCAATGTAGCCATTTTCTCCAGGAGATGAACTATAAAACCGATGGATCCCCAGGTCCTCCCTGGGAATGGCATCCCTAAGAGCCAGTCACAAATCTCACACAAAACACTTGGCTTGGCCCTTTTCTAGGACTATAGTTACACAGGCTGATCCAATGCACATTTTAGCATAAGTAAATCCCACGAGCTTCAATGCAGTTGGATTCTGAAATAATATATGGTGGCCTGGAAATTTTAGTATGTCAAGCAGAAATATGGTCTTTTGGAAGCACTTTTGTATACAGTCTATAGCAAGATTGATCAGGCTAGCATGGTTCACATTTCCCTAGCAAATACATTGTTCTCACTACTATTTTAATATTCTTTAAAATGATAACTTTAATCACTATTCTTGTGATTAAACTGTGACTTTGTGGGTCATGGTGTGGGGAGTGGCTGATAAAAACAAATTGTGGTCTTCCAGCAGTATAAAACAGCAACATGGCCAGATCTCTCCACCCTTCACCTTAGTTTGAAGTAGCATCATTGCCCAGCAAGGCAGTACGAGCACGTGAGCGAGAGAAGCCGTTGTAGGGGGATACCAGCTGAGAACTGAAACAGAGGGCAGCAGCCCCTTAGATCAGTTGCTGTAAGGATTCAGTTCATGTTCAGGTAAGTAATGTTTGTTTGTTCTCCACTTCAGTCCCCTTTGGCTTCATCTCACAAAGGCTGCAGGAGCAAATATTACAGGCATGGTTCTTACGTAGCATCAAGTGGCAAAGAAGTACTTCAGTCTGGTATTTTACCGTGCTATCACCTCAGCAAACAAAAAGCTCCCTTTTCCAGGAGTTTCAAGATACCACGCCTAAGCAGGAGGCCTTGCTTAAAAGAACAACGCTGAATACGTGTGAATCTTTCCATTGCGACAATGTTTTGTTTGCAATTGATAGATCTTTTTTTAATTGGTCCTCCAGCAAAGGTAGAATTTCAAGCAAAAAACAGCTCTAATGAATACGGATGGATGCTTTAAGCACTGCTGCTCAGTATTCACGAGGACTGCCACAGTGCACCTGGTTCAGAACTGAAGTGCCAAATTAGAAACATCCTTTTTGGCTAGGCTAGGCCAGGAGTAGTCAACCTGTGGTCCTCCAGATGTTCGTGGACTACAATTCCCATGAGGTCCTGCCAGCGTTTGCTGGCAGGGGCTCATGGGAATTGTAGTCCATGAACATCTGGAGGACCACAGGTTGACTACTCCTGGGCTAGGCCACCTGTGTGTGAAAGTTGCCAACAGGCCTAGAGGAAAACACCCCGACCCTTTAACAGAGGCTTATAGGATGTTTTTGTAACCAGATGATGTTACGTAGCTCCATACCATGAAAAACTCCCATTGTCCATAGCTAAACATTAAGCTGCTATTAAAAGGACAAGTTATTTTTCTCCAGGCTTGCTGGCAACCCTAAACTATGCTAGTCCTGCAGTGGCCTCAGACTAACCAACACATGAGGCAGTGAGTCCTGTAATCCACACTTCCAAGAAAACAGTGTGGAGACTGGGGAGTGAAGGCCCCTCCTCAGATCAGAGGCCCCTCCTGAGGCTGGACCAGCTCAACAGACTATGCCAGCCCATCAGGTGAGTCACCACTCCCTCCCCATGGCAGGTGGCAGGCTGCTGGACTGGGATGCGGGGATGGTTATTATTTGCCGCTAATCTTGTGGGTTTGATATGCTGGATTTTAATGGGGATTACCTGGAGGCTGGTAACTCTAAGCAGGAGGGGACTTCATTCCATCTCCTCTTGCTGTGTTCCCAACCTGAAACAGCCACCTGTGGAGTTTTTATGTGCCCTGTCAGGATAAATATACAAGCACTGTATTTGCCATATACATTTTTTCATATACCTGGGTTGTCAGGTGGATGCAGACCTACCACGGAGCACAGAGATAGACAGGTCTTGGTTCCAGTTCAGTTGATATCAGCCAATGCTACCACTGAGTAGAAGGAGGTCATACTGCAGTTAGGTTCAACACAAAATCATGGTCTTTGGAGTTTAACTTCAGAGGGCTAGTTTGCAAAAATATACATAGCTATCAACTCAAGATTACAAAGTGGGCCAAAGCAGGATGGCAGCACACTGATACACCAAGGCCCCAGTGTTATATCCTAGTAACCTACCAATTGGGCCCAGGAGGACTGACATCAAGTGCTGGTCAGAGTGTTGATATTATATGGATCAATGCTGCTTATTGGGCATCAGACATAATATAGGTAGCCATCTGCATTCCATGGCTGCAAATGGATTAGATAGATAGATAGATAGATAGATAGATAGATAGATAGATAGATAGATAGATAGATAGATAGATAGATAGATAGATAGATAGATAGATAGATAGATAGATAGATAGATAGATAGATAGATAGATAGATAGATAGATAGATAGATAGATAGATAGATAGATAGATAGACAGACAGACAGACAGACAGACAGACAGACAGACAGACAGACAGACAGACAGACAGACAGACAGACAGACAGACAGACAGACAGACAGACAGACAGACAGATTTGTGGCTTTTATGTGAATATGGAGAACACAGACAGGAACCGAAAAATCTCTCTCTTTTCCCAGTGTTTTACTAGTTCTTAGTATTGGGTAATGCATAATTTAAAATATACAAGCATTTGAATAAATTAGTTCATGCAAGTGAACAATGGTATTTTGATCAACAGGGAAGATACAAATCTTCATCTGGTTATCCAATGGCACTTTGTACAAGAATCTCAAGACCGCTTTTTAAAGCATCCCAATCCCTCAAGATGGTCCCCAAACAAAGAGGTATCCAAAATTCAGATACAAAGCATTTATTTAAAAATATCAGACCACCACACTAAATATACCCCTGATCTCTCACACAGTCCACAGATGATGAAACCACTTAAGAAATACAGTTTGAAAATTGTTCTGTACATGTTGCTTAAGAAATTTTTATAAAATGAAATAAAATTATGTGCAATCCCATGGTTTTGCAGGAGTCTTCAGAGGTCAAGTATCAAATGAAAGGATTTAAATCCATAAACCACAAGTACACAGATAATCCTGTTTGTGTTTTTTCCAGTCATATTTATCATAAAATCTACTCAACTCATACTTCTAAAAGCCAGTGAATGAGAGCTCAATGTAATAACTAAGTTTCTGATGTTCTTGGATTAATAAGGCATGCAGGAAGCGTTATAGTGGTTGTAAGACAAGAGAGAGGCTTCAAAATGCTTCTGCCAGCCCACCCACAGACTCCTTTAGCTCACACGGCAGAAGGAGCTTGCTTCTTCCTGAGTAAAAATGTTGTCCATTAATAACCCACAGCAGTTGTATATACACAGAATGACTTGTTGCCAAGAGGCCAAGTGAATGCTTGTTGCATGCTTACGTGTATTGTAGAAATGCATTCAGCTATCCCTTTAGAAAGGAAGGTAGCATGCTTAAAGATCATTATACTGTTTTTTAAAAAATAAAAACAAATGGGACATATTTAAACCCTTTAGGACTCACTTACATCCTGAAAGACCTTTATCAACAAGTTTAATTGAAGAGTATCCACAGAAGCCTCCTTCTATGCATTCAGAAGCAATTCTCACCAAGTTCGATAGGGTCTGTTCCCAGGCTCATAATTTGGAAGCAGGTCCTTGTAACCAAAATGGGGTGCACCTTCAAGCAGACATTATTAAGATCAGGCTGCAGCTGTGATGCTAAGTTATGGGGGTGGTGCAATCTCAGGCAGGTGCTGTCATGACTGAAGATTCTTCTAAAGCCCAAGGAATCCCCTTCACACAGTGCACATCTGGGAAAAGACTCATTGACCCTTTCTGTACCCAGAATTTGGCTCAACTCACTGCTCGTCCAGTTATGTGGCTAGTTCCCGCTTCCAGGTGATCTTGGTCAGGGCAGTCCCAGGCCTGACGTGACTCAGGCCCTCAGTCGGCCCACAGCAAGGGAACACCGATAAATCCACATTCCCTTTTTTTCCACAGGCTCCTCAGGGCATATTTCAGGCTTGGCCCACCTGGAAGGGAAAAGATCGGGCTGTCCTGGCATGGCTTCTCCCCCCATCTGTCTGCAGTACCATGTTCCTCAAAATAAAAAGAAATGCCCCAGTGGCTCCACCACACTGTGCAGCACAGTGGAACCACCCGGGACATTTGTTTATTTGTAAGAATGTGTGATTGCCTAACAACACAACCACAAGTTCTTACCCCCCCCCCCAAAAAAAAAAAGTCCACACCGCCCCGCAGCATGGTGGAACCTCGCTGCCCTGGCTGCCTCATGCAGGAGCACAAATCCAGAGCGGACAAGGTGCAGTGGGCCAAATGCTCCCCCATGTGGCAAAAGGCGGCAGCCTGGTGCAACGTCCTCCATGTGGTAAATGTCAGAGAGATCCATTTCACATTACATCCTAGTGTGTATGAGCTGGGATCAACTTCTGTGTGTAAAAGTATTTAATCATGTCAGCCTATTTCAAAGTTTGAAATGGAACAGGCCAGGCACAGGTTTACTGCCTAGCTGAGAGGAACAGGAGTTCCATACGCGCTGCTCATGCTATGTTTCTGGATTTATAAACTCACTCTTCATCTAACAAGAGTACTTTCATATCCTTACTTCTCCAAGTTCCTCTTTTTTTTCATCTGGTAATTATTTACAAGGATGTGAAGTCACCCTGAGATTGGGGGGTTGGTACAGAGAGAACAAATTCTTCTGTGGTTTCAGGGTTCAGTGGTTTCAGCTGATCCAAGTTCACTTGTCGCTGCTGCAGTCCAGAACAGAACAGCTCATGTGCAGGTTTTGCTGCAGATAGTCCCCTGGCTGATGCCATTCCCTAGGTACTGGCTGGAAGAATCTATGCTCCTGCTGAGCACCATGGAAGGGATCCGGGAAGAATGTCGCTCCTGGCTCTTCTCCTCAGTTAAGCAGCAGATCATGCGCCTCATGGTACTGGACATCTCATCATCTTTGTAAGAGTAAATAATCGGATTCATGACAGAATTCAGCAGAGCCAAGAGAAGGAACCATCTCTTTACATTCTGAACCTCACACTGAGTGCAATTCAAGCCATCAAGGAGCAAAACTACGAGACCAGGAGTCCAGCACACGACAAAGGCACCTAGGAAAAGGGGTGAAAAGGAAGAATTAGGAGGGAAATCAAGCTATGGGAATGTATGCATAATCCTTAAAAGCAGCCTGCAAACATTACAAAATATAGAAGTTTAAGACAATCAAAATATTTTGTCCAAAGGGAGGGAAGAACCCACCTCCAGACTGGACATCAGTTCCTCTGGAAGAAACGGCAGCTCTTTAGTGTGGTCTCACATGGAGATAACCCTCCAATGTAGCCATTGGAGAGCTCTCCACTTCTTCCAAATTCTGCCATCCCCCAGGCACCACCCGAAATTTTCAGAAATTTCCCAAGTCCCAGGTTGGCAATTCTGCCAGGAAACCTTCCATTATGCTTGTGTAAACCGCCCTCCCGCAGGGACTGGATGGTTTACAGTACTAAATTAACAGTTACACCCCTGTGATCAGCCTCCTGGACCTTTCCACACCACGAATTTGCCCCAACTCACTGCTCATCTGGTGGCGGGGCAAATTCCTGGCTCCATATGATGTCGGTGCCAGCTATCCCAGGCATGGCCCAACTCAGGCCCTCAGTTGCCCCACGGCAAGGGAATGCAGATATCCACATTCGCTTTTTGGCCTGGGGCGCCAACAGGGCCTATGTCAGGCCAGAGCCATCCAGAAGGGAAGTGTTGGGCCATCCTGGCGGAATCTCGTTGCCCCAGCTGCCATGTGGGAGCACAAATCCGGGGCAGATGAGGAGCTATGGGCCAAAAGCTCCTCCATGCAGGAGTGGGAAGAGGCAGCGCAACATGCCCTGGCTGAGATTTTTAACACCTTGCAAAAAAGTTATGTGTTGTTCAAGCTGCTGGTTGCAGTATGGCCTCCGTGTCGTCCAAACAGGTTAACACTTTTTGCAAGAAGAGTGCATGGGAGAAATCCAGCATTTTGGAGAACTGGAGAACCACCAGCAAGAACCAGTTTAACTCATGTTTAACTGAAGTGCTGTATGATATTTCTGTTCTCTGTGATGCCTGGGTGTTTCAGGGTATATGTCTGTGTTGTATTGTTCTGTCTGGTGGAGGGTCTTGAGTTAAAGAAATTCTGTTTTAAGTGCATTTGTATTGAGAGTTCTGGCCCTGATCGAGCCCCGTAGATCCCATGCAAGCATAGGTACCTCCAGCTCGAACTCAGTACCCCTCCTGCATTTCCAGTGGGCCCTAGCAGGTCTTAGAGGCAGGAAGCTGTTAGCTCTCTCTCTGCAGTGCTTGTATCCTGCCCCACCTGAGGCCCTCCTTCCTTCAGTTTTCAGCCTTGGCCCCAGCCAAGGCCACCAGAGGGAGGGAAAGCAGAAGCCCGGCAGCTCCCACTTGTGCCTGGCCTCAGGCCCATCTATAAAGAGTGCTCTTATTCATTCTTCTGTGTTGTTGGCCTTTAGGCTTTATGAGGGTTTTCTTTGTTATGCAAACTGCTTTGAGAATACTTGCATTGCAATGCAGCCTTTCTATCTGTAGATAGTTCTAGCCGGCTTTCTCTCCAGGGGCAACCCAAAGCCTGATCTCAACATCATTCAAGTCTCCTCCATCTTGTTCTCAGAACAACCCTGTGAGGAGGAAAGATGCTAATTTCAGACTGAGAAATTCCTGAAGTTTTTTGAGGGTGGGATTTGGGGAGGGCATGGTGAGACCTCAGCAGGATATAATGTCACAAAGGCAGACATTTCCTCCAGAGGGACTGATCTCTGTTGTCTGGAGATCAGTTGTGATTCCAGGAGATCTCCAAGCACCACCTGGTTGGTTGGGAGGCACCCTACCTGTGAGGAATGTTCACCTTACAGATAATTCTTTGCCCAAGGTCATTGAGCGAGCTTCCATGGCAGAGAGGGTCTCCCGTGCCCTAGTTCACCAGCCCCTATGCAATGCTGGTAAATATAAAATAAACATTATGAACAGTAAACTGTGCATACAAAGCACAGTTTAGTTATGGAACTCGCTGCTGCAAGATATGTTGGCCACTATTACAAATGGCCCTCTGCTCTCACTGTATACTTCTCCTTGTTAAAGACCTTGTGAAGCTGAACACTGTACCAGTACTGATGGAAGCACTCTACCCAAGCCCTACAGGGCCTGGCATGACAAGTGAGCAGCAGGGATGGAAGGAAGGTTCTTAACAGTACCGAAGAAAAATGTCCTGTCTCTTTATTAGAGGGCTACCAGGATATGTTTACGTCCATGCCATGAAAACTTTCTGTTGCCCATTTCCACATATGAAATATCCATGATCTCCAAACCAGTTGGCATTCCTAGATGGAGATGACTGTCTTGTGCATGTGGCACACACACAAATACACACCATGCATAACTACCAACTTCAATAATCAGGACGGGATCAAATTTGGATCATCTTTCAGACCATCCTTAGCCTCCCTCCTTCCAATATCTCTCCCAGTGTCTCCAGAGCTGCTTCATAACCACTTCTCTTAAAGCACACAGCAAATGGTTTCTCCCGCCTGACATCACCAACCGGCCGGCTTATTTTAGTAACGATGTGGGACAGAAAGGAGGAAAGGAGATTGGAGAAAATGAGAAGCAAGGTTACACTGTCCATCCAGGCCAGGGAAGGGCAATTCTCCTCTTCTCTGGGCAGATGAGTCATGCAGCACCAGTGTGTAAAGTAGAAGAGTTAAGCCAGCACTGCACCACCCATGCTCCCCTCCCCCACAACAATCCCCATTTGTCACTCGGTGCTTCTCAGTGCAAAAAAGCAGAGAAGCTGGTCACAAACCAACATGCACTTAGCTGAAGCCACAATTGCTGCTTGTCATGCAAAAATAGAAAATTACAGCTCTGCACAGAAAAGGAAGATGGTAGAAGATACTTGGCGGAAATGCTGCTCATTTATTTTAAAAGCATACACTTTGGGAAGCCGCCCCACCCCCCCACCCCATCTAGGCCTCCAAATAAGTAAGTATTCCAGCAATTATGCCTATGGAACAAAGGGAGGCCTTCTCTGGTGGTCTGAGCATCTCTTGACCAGACAAAGATAATGATTCGAGCATCCTTCAAAAGTAGCCTTTTGCAGCATACAGACCATGCTGCATCATACGACTTGGCAAGCATTATCTGTATGGGATATCTAGCTATGGACCAGAGATCAAATCTCAGCTCAGTCATGAACTTGCTGCTCTTTAGAGAAGCCCCCATTTCTCAGCTCCACTGCCCTGCCTGCAAAATGGGAATCAGAAAAGAAATCTATTCTGATCAAGTTTATATATACCCCACTGAGCACAGAAACCGGTCTCTGGCACCAAATTTAGCCTCATCTTGAAGGACTCGTGCAGAAGTTTGGTCAAAGTGTTCCACATTTTAGACACTGTGAAATGTTCCAATAAAGGGCAACTAAATTATATGTACACACGCAGGGTTGTATATGGGGTCAACTGTGCTGCTGAATGGTGAGAACAGACAGGAGATAGTCTTAAACAAAGACTGCCATTCACTGTTTCAAAGTTGCTGAGTCAGCTCTGGTACGTAGGGACCACCCACACCTTACTAAACACACTAAGCACTTGCATTCACATGCAGCTACCTTATGCTGCCTGTCAAAATCACTTCTGCCTATTCAGACTTGCAGCAGCTCTCCAGGGATTTTAGGCAGAAGTCTTTCACATTACCTACCTTCCTGGTTTTCATAACTGGAGATGCTGGGGACTAAACCTAGGACCTTCTGCAAGCCAAGCAGATATTCTACCACTAAGCCTCAGGAATATAGAGAGATGCTGAAAATGGCAAATATTGTTGAATGGGAAGCAAGCCTTATATTGTTGCAACTATGTGAGCTTTTGAGTGATTTATGGTACAACAGGGGAAATACTCTGCCCTAAATTCTACAATTTAAACAATCCACACAATGACTCAGATGAAAACATCTGGCATGCATGACATCATAGACCAACAGATGCCCATTACACCCACATATGAAGAGATCCTAAAAGGGAAAAAATGCAAAGAAATTTGCTCTGCTACGTTGCTCAGGATTAGGTCTCAGCATCTTCAGACCAGAATGATTTGTTCCGGATTCTCCTTCAGAATGATGAGGGCCTTGGAAGAAGGTCAGCCAGCAGAAAGCCATCCTGACCAGGCTCGAGATGTGATTAATTTTTTGGAAAGGAAAAATCAGCAGAAGTGAGGAATGTGGCAGTGCAAAAAAGATGCAAGTTGGCAGCCACAAGGGTAGCAGCTCCGCACTGGACAAAGGCAAGGAGAGCCCCAAACTGAATTATGGCTGGGTAAGATGTGGTATACCATGTTGCTGAACAAGGCACCAGCATCCAACCATCTTTGGGGAAGAAAAGGATTTACGTAAGAATCTTATCAATCAATACCTGGCAACTTTTTTGTCTGTACTGGAATAGTGTTCCAGTGTGTGAGCATGCAAGGGAAGACATTTTAGACCATGTCTGACTGGCTAGATTGAGGTGATGATAGATTGGTTTATTGTCTATTTAATTTGCATGAGAATAGCAACATTTATGTTTATATTTATGCATATGGATATTGTATTCTTTACATATTTTTCTAATAAAAAAGAAACGCTGAAGGATGAGAAGAGCATTTGAGATAAGGACTTGACAGATCAGATACAAGATGAGCTGTAATCACCGGACTGTTCACAGCCAGCCCCTTGTCAACTGAGCCACAAATCACTTTTCTGAAACTTACATTACTTCTGTTTGCAGCCAGATCCAGATCTCTAAAAAGAGATCCACATATTACATGTTCCTATATATCCTTGCCAATGAGTTCTCCAGAGCTGATAATTAGCTTCCGATTTCTGCACACAAAGCAAGCACAATTCTTAACAGCCTTCATTCAAAATCACGTACAGCTACCAAGTTAAGCTATATTTGAAAAGTTTCTTTTTGTATAGGAGTCATATTTCTGCTCAAATATAAGAACGTTAGGATAGATTACCAAACACTCTTCAACTTAACAAATGGAAAATCATGTGCTGACTTGCCTGGAATGGTAGATATGTCCCTCTCAAAAGTTAGTTCACATGGTAGTCAGGATGCTGCCTCAAGAGGGAGGCCTCTAGTGGTCCCCAACCTTTTTATCACCGGGGACCACTCAATGCTTGACAATTTTACTGAGGCCCAGTGGGGGGGGGGTTGCCGTCGGCAATCAAGTGAGCACTCCTAAGCGCTGGGACTCCGGGGGGGCGGGGAAGCCGAGGCGACTCAGGGAGGCAGGGTGGCTGGGGTGGGGGAGGGAGGCACAGCCGTTGGCAATCAAGTGAGCGCTCCTAAGTGCTGGGACTGTGGGGGGGGGCGGGGAAGCCGAGGAGGCGCTTCTGCTCAGGGAGGTGGGGTGGCTGGGGCGGGGGAGGGAGGCACAGCCGTCGGCATGCCAGCGAGCGCAGGCACAGACCTCTGAGCCTGCACATGTGTGCCTGCCAGATCGTTGATGAAGTAAAGGGCCGGGGGGGGGGGGGAGAAGGCGTCCTTCACGGCCCACCTCCAATTACTCAACGGACAACATGTGGTCTGCGGCCCACAGGTTGGGGATCGCTACTCTAGACCATATGGACTGTCTTGCAGGATCCTAGCAAGGGTTCGCTCTTTGGTTCTGACTAGATGCCTGGAAACTCATGAGCATAGCCCATTGGCTGTCCCATATTCAACCCTAGTGTCTTGCAAAGAAGCATACAGTTAATATACAGAGAACTTACTTAACTGGGAAAATAAAATCAGAGTCCAGTAGCACCTTTAAGACCAACAAATATTTATTCAGGGCGTGAGCTTTTGAGTGCAAGCACTCTTCATCAGACTATGATCTTAAACAGACAAATTAATGGTGAAACCTCTGTCAAGTGCTTTTTGAAACATAGGGATCATTTCCACATCACACAATAATAAGTTACTAATGTCTGTCATGAAGACATTTCCCCCTTCCTTTTCTCAATTCTAAGCCATATTGTGGGAATTAGTTTCATTAGGCAAAAAGCCTGCTGGCCCTGATAAGGTAGGAAATGAACTTGGAAGTGGGTTGACCCCCAGTTAATAGAGAAGTTGTCTCTTTGACTGATGGGTGAGAATCACATGTGATAAGATGTCATCACCCCTGAATCAAGATTCAGCTGTACATGTTTTGTGGAGGAATGGAGGACATCACATGGAAACAGAAGAACAGTACATAAGTCAGGTGGCTGTAACAGACAAAATCCTCCATGTGGAATTAGACATTAAGGAGTTGGCTGATGACCCTCAGGCATATGAGTCTCAGTGCCTGAGACATCTGCCCTGTATAACATAAATATAATAATATTAGCTGTCAAGCCCGCTGTATTCTCAATACAGCTGGCCGCACCCCGATTGGCCCTATTCCATCTCAGACACCCCGGACCCACTCCACCCCCAAGCCGGTTTCACAAATATTAAGAGGAACCATGGATAAGGATAATGCCCTGTAAAACATAAATATAACATAAATATACTAATACTATGATCAGAAGGTTGGCAAAAATATGAACCTCATAAATTCCAAAAAGCAAGGAAGTTAAGAACCTCTCATTTTTGGTACAAAGCATGCAATCATTTTTGAAAGTCAAGTAAGGCAGAGAGAAGGAGAACTGAGGTGACAGAATGCAGTTTCAAAATGCAGGTGGAAACCTTTACATGTTTATAGCTTTCAAACTCACGCATTTAGGATTGCCAGGTACTCCATGGAAGCCAGCGGGGAATGGGGGGACTCATAGAATGGAAGCCTAGGCTGGCATCCTACACTGATACTAATGTCATCATGTCACCAGAAAAACTGGGGGGCTCTGGTATTTAAGCAAAACCTCCACAGTCATAGTGATTTTCCCCTTGGTTTTGTCAGGAAATAACATCATTGGATAGCCAGCGATGCCAGCCAAGACCTCCATTAGCTGCTAGTAAGTCTCCCAGCCAGCTGAGCAATCCCAGGGGAGAAGCATGGTAACCCTATGTATCTAGCTGTTCCTTTAATGTCGGCTGTAATTCCAGAATAACTTCTAGCCCAACTTGAAGGTTGCAGCCCTAGGCCAAAATGTGAAACGATCCCTCTTCTCTTGTCTGGGAAACTGGTATGGAAATTGTCTTCCACCAGTGGTGAAGACCTATCTGTTTTGTCTGGTGTTTGTCACTCTGTGTTTTACCTGTGTATGTGGTAGGGTTACTAGGCAGTTCCTGGCAGTCAGCAGGAGAATTGTGGGAGGGGGTAGTTCCAATGAGAAAAATGTAAAAAGAAACAAATATAAGAGTTGGTTTTTATACCCTGCTTTTCACTACCAGAAGGAGTCTCAAAGTAGCTTACAATTGCCTTATGTTCCTCTCCCCCCAACAGATATCTTGTGGGATAGGTGGGGCTGAGAGAGCTCTGACAGACCTGTTCTGGGAGAACAGCTTTAACAGGACTTTGACTAGCCCAAAATGACCCAGATGGCTGCATGTGAGAGTGGGGAATCAAATCTGGTTCTACATAGAAGCAACCGCTCTTAACCAGCTTGGTGTAATGGTTAGGAGTGCGGACTTCTAATCTGGAAAACCGGGTTTGATTCTTCACTCCCCCACATGCAACCATCTGGGTGACCTTGGGCTCGCCACAGCACTAATAAAGCTGTTCTGACCAAGCAGTAATATCAGGGCACTCTCAGCCTCACCCGACTCACAGGGTTTCTTTGTGAGGAGAGGAAAGGGAAGGCAAATGAAAGCCGCTTGAGACCCCTGGTAGAGAAAAGTGGCATATAAGAACTAACTCTTCTTCTTCTTCTTCACCACCACCACCACCACCACACTGGTTCTCATCAATTTACAGGAAGTTCTCACCACAGAGTTCCTGTCAATTTCTAGAGCACTTACTGGTGGCTCTAAGAATTATCAGAAACTCTAAGGACTTCCTCTAACTGAATGAGGCCTTATTTTTCTTTTTAATATTCTCTCACCACTACTAGTGGTAGCAGACAATGGGATCTGAGGGATACCTCATCCCAGTGGGGGTTTGGCAGCCCTAGTATGGGATCTGTTTAATTGTTGTTTTTATACCATGTAATTTAAGACACTTGTTTTAATGTTTGTATTGTGCCTTGAGGACCCTAAGCTGGGTATAAGTGCAACATTGAAAAAGTTTTAAATAAAACAAATAAATGCTTGTGCAAGCAGAAACTCTCTCAATGGCAATCCACTACAAATAAATGCCTACTATTGGGGAGAGGAGTCATCTGGAATAACTGGAAGGCATTGTAGCAGTCTAAATGTGTCAAAAACATAATATCCAATGACTTTTCAACCACCTCCTCCAAAAAGTACGTAAATTCAGAGAGTGGAAATAACTAGTTAAAAATACATAGGGAGATTTTAATCTCCTAACATAATAGCAAAAGGAATCACAAACATCTGAAAAGCAATCAGGATGACGTATGACCCAGTGGAGAAAAGAGCCACTGACCCGAACAAATTAACAGGTTATAACTTATTGCTAATTAAAACCTCCTATGGCTCTGCCAAATAATTCAAAATGTAACCATGAATTTCAGTATGAAGTCATACCAATGTGTCATTTTACAAGCAGATCACAGCACCAAGCTTTCCTTTCTCGCCCAATGGCAGAGAAGCAGTGCAAATACATGCATTAAAGCCTTCATCCAGAGGCACTTGCAGTTATTGTTTATTTAAATAAAGCTGTGCTTATCAGCCATTCATTCTACACGCTCTCCTGGTCAGTATTGTAAAAGACTGAGTAGGACCGCCAACTCAACTTGGGAAAATCTTGGAGCTATTTGGGGTGCAGGCTAGGAAGTAGAGGGTTCAGAGAAGGAGTTATGATGCCAAATAGGTCACTCGCTGGAGTCATTTTCTCCAGGAGAACTTTGTGTTTTTGGAAATCAGTTGAACACTTAGTGGGTCACCTTGAGGAAGTCACACACTCTCAGCCTAACCTACCTTTATTGTGATAAAATGGAGAGGAGAGCACAATATATGCCTCCCTGAAGTTCTTGGGGGGAAAGGTGAGATAAAAATATACTAGACAGATAAATAATATGAGAAGAACAGCATGGGTTCTACTTTTCACAAAACAGCAATTTAAATAATATAAATGAAGCACTCTGGAAAACTTCCAATTTGGCCATCTAGGCTAGCCCAGTCTCATAGGATCCTGGAAGCTAAGCAGAGTCAGACCTGATTAGTATTTGAATGGGAGACCATCAACAAATACCAGGGTCACTATGCAGAGGCAGAGAGTAACATATCGCCTCTGAACGTCTCTTCCCTTGGCAGTCCCTATGTGGTCACCATAAGTCAGCTGTGATTTGATTGCAAAAGTGGCCATTATCTGAATAACTAGACCTTTTCCTTGCTGAATTCACCCAATTTACACAACTATAACTCCAAAATTGGCGAGGAAAAACTTTAGAATACAAGAAATCTGACTTTCTTAACCAACTATAGACTACCAGTGCAATCCTTCTTCCACAAGGACTGTATGGTGAGTGTAAGGCCACAGGGTCTCCGCTCCGGGCCTCCGCCCTGCCCGCCACTGCTCCTCCAGATGTCCCCGGCCACCAGGACAAACAACACACCACTCACGGAATGCAGATAGGTTATTTACTCAAAAGACCTCCACCTTACAAGCACCCGGAACAGACACCACGATTTGTCTCCAGTCCTCTGTCACATGCACACCCATCACACAGAGACCCTGTGCTCTTTCCTCCTCCTTCCTTATATTTCCTGACCTTGTCCACGCCCCCGCCTTTAAACCCGCCCTCCCTCACGGCCGTTCCGGTCCTGCCCATCTTCGGCGTTCTCGAGGGCCCCCGCCATGGCTGGTAAGGTTGTTTCTCTTTCTTCCCACAGGATCCTCGGTCTGCATTGCGTCTGGCGAGCTCATCCCGTGGCTGGGAGGTCTGCCAGGTAAGTATATCCCCCTCTGCTCCCCTCACCCGCGTGTCCTCCAGAAAGAGTAGGAATGAAGTTGATAACTTTATATCCATTGAAAAATCACTAAATTATCAGAGGATATAGCACTGAGATACTGGTTTGGAAAATGGCAGGGGCTAGAAAAGAATTCAGGTTTCTATTTCTATGTTATCACTATCAAAAGTTCAGCTTGATAGTTTAATGACCCTTGCAATGTGCCAAAGCCCATATATATATTGACTACTAGTAGTACTACTATTCCTATTCCTATCACACTCAGTGTCCAAATAATAAATAAATATTCCTAATTCTGACATGCTGAGTCAGTGCATCTGGTTTGACCACTACCTATTCTAGAACAGTCCACATAACATAGGTGAGTGGGAGGGAGGGGTGATCCTGTGAGCATAAGTGATGTAGTCCCAAAGAGAACCAGTGTAAGTTACCATGACAACATAGAGCATTCAAGGAAGTTGCTATGTCTCACATTCCCAGTTATACAATAATATCTAGTTAGGAATGTGAGAGTCTCTCAAACTGATAAGGCCTTAGTCAGCAATCTGAACAATTAGATCAAATCGATAATGATGATATTATTATCTTACCCAACACAGCCATAACAGTCTTCATAAGCTTCACTGGAGTCCTTCTGCGGCTCATGGATCCACAAGTATGAGGAGATAAAACATTTGTTTTCCTCTGGACATACATGTAGATTCTGATGTACACAACCACCATGATGAAGAACACTCCCAGGTTGGAGACTGTCCAGAATATCAGGTAGCTCCTGCTGTAAATAGGTGCCAAGGAAGAACATGTTGAAATGTCACAGAGACAGTTCCATCCCAAGGTGGGCACTGCACCCATGAAAATAGCGACAGCCCATATCAGCAAAATGAAAAAGGTGACTCTCTTCTTTGTGAGGTTACTATGAACACTCATCCGCACCACAGACATGTGCCTTTCAACAGCAATTACTAGTAAGTTGGCCAGTGAAGCCGTCAGGCTGGTGTCCAGAAGTCCTTGGCGCAAAAACCACCTGTTAACAGTTAATGTTTTGGACACTGGACCAGTGTTGAACATCAAGAATACATAAGCAATGCCAGCGAAAAAATCTGCAGCAGCAAGGTTGGCTAGCAAATAATAGAAGGGGAAATGGAACTTCTTGTTTTTGACCACAGCAGCTATGACCAATGAATTTGAGATGAAAATGAAGAGGCAGAAAAAAGTGCCAAAGCATAAAACAATGACCAGAGTTGTTCCAGACCACTCATCTGCTGTGTGTGTCTTACTCCTGTTGTAAAAAAAGTCCATCCGTTTGTCATAGTGGCACTCATTCATCCTGGAGGAGGGTATTGCATCCTAGGAGAAAAAGATGAAAATGGAGGTTAGAACTATTCCCCTTTTTTTTCTCCACTAGGCCCTAACTACATGATACACTGTTCCAAAGTCCATCCCCAAGTCCTGTCAAGCAGATGTGTGCTGGGAGTTCCTGATTCTCAAGAGTATGGGGTCTGATTTGAATTGGGACTGCAGTGCATCAGAAAAAAGGTCTTGACACATACAGCCTCAGTGCTGTTTCTCCGACCTGAAATAGCCTGATGTTTGTTATTTGCCCTGTTGGGGATCCAACATAAACTGCTGAGCAGAATTTGACATATCTTGTAATACCCTTACGGGCTCTGTGGGGGTCTCTTGACTCCAGTTTGAGAAGTAGGCATGGATATGAACCAGCTCATGAACAAAATTTTGTTATAAATTTTGACTGGCTCATGGTTTACAAACTGAAATTCTTAGCAGGTCAACCAGCACAATCTTTCTACCAGTTTGTCAAGGTTCATCAATGGATACATTTCCAGACAGACTACCTCTGGTCAGACAAAATGATTACCAAACTGCAAAGCAACAGGGCTCAGAAATTATCCAGTCTTGGAAACACTCTTGTCAGTTTCAAACTAATCTTGTCAGTTTCAAGAGGGGTTCACCCTCCCTTTGCCCAAGTTCCCTTCCCACTTTCTGGCACAACATTTGGATTTCTTGTGACACTATGCTTTCAGATCAGTCCTCAAGCTTCCAGTGTTACAGTGGCACTTGGTCTTGCTTTTCACTCTGTATACTGAACATTGTGCTGGGCTTGAAAAAAAACTTCCCCCTTTCAGTTACTGCAGGCATTCTCTAATTTGACATTAGTCTCCTTTTATATGCATTGCTATAATGACACTTGGTTCTGCTAGGCATTTGTACACAGAACATATTGTAGTAGGCCTGCAAACCCTTCCCCCTTTCTTAGATTTATTTATATTTTAATTTATATACTGCCACTCATGCCGACAGCCGTCTTCTGGCGGTTTACAATATAAAAATAATAAAAATAACAATAAACCCCCATAATCCCCCAATAAAATTACAGAACAAACAGAGCAATAAATGGTGGCATAAACTACAAAAAGAGAACCAGGTTGCATTTAGACCAATTCTATTCAGCACTCACCCACAATTCCTGCATCACATTTGGAAACTACTGAATGACTGCAAAGATATCCCAATTTTAATCTTCTCCAGGGAAACTAAACTCTGTCACAGGTAGTTTTTAGCCAGGAGTAAAGAGAACCTTTGGCTTTCTATGACATGTGGTAGCTCAAAGTATTGCAGCTTCAAAACAAACTATTATCTTGTTTAGCAGATTGTAGATCACAGCTATCTGGCTGGGCAGAAACAACCATAGCATTAACATCCGAGGCTTCTAGTAAGGAACCATTCAGCATGAGATATGGCTGCCAGGTAGTCCCTGACCACTGACAGGGGATGGGGGGATAGGGTGATAGGGGGGATAGGGGTCCATATCCAGGTTGGAAAATTCCTGGAGGTTAGGGGATGGAGCCTGGGGAGGACAGAGACCTCAGGGGGGTACTGTGCCCTAGAGTCTACACTCCAAGGGATCCATTTTCTATGGGGGGGGGGACATATCTCTGTAGTCTGGAGATGAGCTGTAATTCCAGGGGGTTTCCAGATCGCACATGAGGACTGGCATCCCTATGCTTTACAGAGGTATTCTACATCAGAAATATTGCTCTAAAAGACCAGGCCATATTCCAGTGATACTAGTGCTATTTAACCTCATTGAAATGGTGCAGTGCTTAGAATACTGGATGATAATCTGGGAAACCCCCATGGGATACCACTGGGTGATCTTAGGCCAGTCACTGTCACAGCATAGGGTTCTTGTTATTCTTCTTCTTGTTGTTGTTGTAAGGATAAAATGGAGATGGGTACGATGTTGTAGGCCATTTTGAATTTCATTTGGGCAGTATAAACTGGGGCATGTATGTATAAACAAACAGACAAACAAATAAATACAAATTAATTGCATGGCTTCTGTCTGTAACGTAGGGTAGTCTAAGAGAAATGCCTGGACCAAGATAAGCCAGTAAATTCCATGGTAAGTGGATACTTGAACCCAGGTGCCACTACACCACACAGGCATCCCCCGTGTGCACATTATGCACAAATTGTGGTTTTCTGGGAAAGAGGAAGTAAGGCAAGAAAATCCAAGCACAAAGAGGAGAGAAGGGAAGGCGTGTACTAGCCTACATCTCAGGCACCAACAGCCAAACCACAGGCTGGTTGTTACTTATAAACTAGCATTCAGTGAGCAGACAAGATATTAGTGGCAACTGATGTACTGTAGCAACTATAAGCTTTGTCTTTAAAAGCCCTGCCACACTGAACACACATGAAGGGAAAGCAAACCACGGTTGTTAGTCCTGTTTCCAAAGTTCCTATAATATTTTAAAGATGATGTCTTTAAAAAAACATTAATGTGTCTAGTGCCTGTAGCTTCATCATGGATTGGGCACAGATCCGCTACTAAACACACATTACAATTTTATGTTAATAAATCAACAACAAGAAGTTATATCTCTGTTCACAAACAACCACTGTTCACAAGCATTGTATAATTTGCAGAAATCAGCCTTGTTTAAACTACAAACTAGCTCTGTGTATATTTAGAGAGAACTGGTATGAGTGCAAAGTCCTTTTAGATAGCATAATCATTTGAGCCCCTGGGACATTTTAACGTGCTTCATTACAGCTTAAGTGTCTTATCCCTCCAGTGTATGTAGTTGCAGCATCCATATTCCTTCCTTCTACTACTCAAGAGGGTATAAGGATAAATACAAGCAACCTTTTATCTTTCTGTTCTGCAAAAAAATTACAATTGGCTGAAGTTATTGGATTGAGTAATTTTGGACTGTAACAGAACAAAGCTTGGGTCCAGTGGCACCTTTAAGACCAACAAAGTTTAATTTTGAATATAAGCTTATATAGAATCATAGAATCATAGAGTTGGAAGGGGCCATACAGGCCATCTAGTCCAACCCCCTGCTCAACACAGGATCAGCCCTAAGCATCCTAAAGCATCCAAGAAAAGTGTGTATCCAACCTTTGCTTGAAGACTGCCAGTGAGGGGGAGCTCACCACCTCCTTGGGCAGCCTATTCCACTGCTGAACTACTCTGACTGTGAAAATTATTTTCCTGATATCTAGCCTATATCGTTGTACTTGTAGTTTAAACCCATTACTGCATGTCCTCTCCTCTGCAGCCAACAGAAACAGCATCCTGCCCTCCTCCAAGTGACCACCTTTCAAATACTTAAAGAGGGCTATCATGTCCCCTCTCAACCTCCTTTTCTCCAGGCTGAAATCACTGGACCCAAACTGTTGCTTCATAGCAACACTGCTACCCCCACCTGAATCTATCAGGACTGCAGTGTCCATTGGAAAGTAGTCATCAGGAACCGCAAATAGCCAGATGAAGAAGCCTAGTACTGCTTGCCTCTAGTCTTCCAGCACAGCCATCTATTAGTTTTATCCAGCCGTTCAGATTCCCATGCAGCCTTGTAGTGAAAAGATTAAATCAGCAAAAGACTCTTTAACCATAGCAGAGATTCCCCTCTTGGATTTTTTACTTCAGCTGAGTGCACCTTAATGTACATGCAGAAGATATCAGGTGAAATTCAGCACATTACCGTAAAACAGAATTAGAGCAATTGTTGGCACCAGATTATTTTCTGCCCTCTAGCTAATCCCGTAAATTACACCTGGCTCGGTCCTGCCCACATGACTCATTGTTGGCCACTGTCAAAAGAACATGTCACCTGTTCCAAACAGACACAGCATACTTGCCTTCACCCATGGCTCCAGATTCTAACAAATGTTCACTAGAATTCCCATTTTAGGATTCTTTCTTTTTTCAAAGCAGATTTCTACCCCCGTGCTAAAATGTACAATTTTGAAATGAGGTAACTACAATACATTAGGACCCCTAAATTCTTCAACCTGGTACACATGTTACATAAAGTTGGCAGTCACCTTTTAAAAATCACTGGATCACAAGCACGCATCTGCAGAGCTTGCTGCGGAGTATCTAATTCCCTCCAGACACACACTTCATTCCATGAAAGTACCCAGTAGCCTAAACTGCCCATTTGTCCTGACTTCCACAGGACACTCCTGCCTTTGAGGACATTGTCCCGTGTCCCGCCCGAGTATTCAAAAGTCCCACTAGCTGCAGCTAGCAGCCAGTGGCTAGTCTCACTGTGGCTCTGCGCGGCTCTGCCTGGCCCTGGCTGCCTCACCATGAGGCGAGGTCCATGGCCGCAGTGGCGGTAGTGGAGCATCCAGCCTGGACCGGGCGGGAAACCAATGGGATCATGGGAGACAAAGGAAAGGGCTGGCGCTCTCGCTTTCGGCGGCCTGCACCCAAAAGTTCCCTGCTCCCGGAAACTTGGCCAGGGAGCAGGCCCGCGGCAGGGGGAAGGAGCCAAGGGGAAAGGGCTCTTGCTGGGGTGGGGGAGTTCGGCACAAAGTCCTGATTTTCCTGTGAGCACGACAGGATGAGACCTCTGCGCTCGGGAGGGGCACACACCAGATGGATCCTTGCAAGTGGCGATGGTGAGCCCAGTCGGAGGAAGGCCCAGACTGCCACCTCCGCCCACGTGACCTTTGGGCCGGGCTGGCCCCCTTCTGGGTGTCTCGCTTCCAGGTGTTCCGCTTTATTTTTTTAAAAATCTGGTCACCTTACAGTAGCCTCTTTCTTTTTCCTGTTCGCTCTCTCCTTTCTACCCAACAGCCAACCTACGTTTATCTGCCCTGTCTTCTGCCCATTCGCTTTTTCAGCCATTCTCCAACTTATCTCCCTTCCATTTTCAGCTATATTTAGTTTTCATTTATTTCTTTTATACTGTACCTTCCTCCACAGTGGGAAAAACCAGCTTATATCATTCTCTATCTTGTTATCCTCACAACAACCCTGTGAAGTAGGTCAGGCTGAAAATATGTAACTGGCCCAACATCACCTAGTGAGCTCCCATGGCAGATTAGTGATATGAACTTGGGTCTCCCTGAAGATCTAACCACTACTCCACACTGGCTTTCACATGGTGACTGCTGTTAAACAGGAGCAAGCTTTGGTGTGTCATATAAGATGTGTAGTTACAGGAAGCCTGGTGGTGGCTGCCAGGCCCAAACCTCAAAAGCCAAAACAGTCCTGGAAAGGGCCCTCCCCTTACTGCAAGAAACAAAGCCTAGAATGGTTGCCTAGCAATGGCCATTGTGACCTTCTGTTTCTTCAAGCTACAGGCATTTTTAATAATTTATTTATGACTAGTAAAAGAGCCCATTGTATCCTAAATACAATGGGCGCTAGGAGGCAGTGGGAGAGTAGGCAGTGGGAGACTTCTTACCCGGCGCTGTGTTTTCAGAATGGCGGCCATTTTTTGCGGCGGCTTGATGGCGGCGGAGGCGGCTTGATCGGCGGCGGCGGAGGCGGCTTAACGGCGGAGGCTTGAGGGCGGAGGCGGCTTAACAGGGAAGGCTTGATCGGCGGCTTGACGCGGGGAGAGGCGCTTTGCGCCTCTCGCCGCGCCAAGCCGCCGGCCAGGGAGCCCCCGGCAGCCGCACTTCGCGCGACTGCCGGGGGCTCCCTGGCCGGCGGGCTGACGCGTCGGAGGCACTTCGCGCCTCCGACGCGTCAGCCCGCCAGCAAGGAAGCAACTGCGAGCCGCGCTTCGCGCGGCTCGCACTTGCTTTCTTGTGAGTGGGGTGGGAATCGACCGATGGTCCGTCAAGAGGAAGGGGCCAATTGGCACCCTTCCTCATCCCGGACCGAGCCCGCCCTAACTCCTCCTACACAGCCCTTACGGCTTTATTTAGTCCGTGGCGCCTGTGGCGCCACGGGCGGTGTAAAGATTTTACCCCCCATTTATTTATAGATTTCAGATGTTTTTACAAACCTGGGATTTGTAAAATCTGTCTTGTCCACTCCATTCACCCTATTTAAGAATCCTCAGATTTAGCCAAATAGCTATTAAAAATGCAGGTGAGAACCCCCCAAGAAACTTGAAGAAGGGTACTTCCCATCCCCCACATTTGCTTTCTTCCTACTCTTCATTCTCTAACAATCTTCCACCCTTCCTTTCTCCCCTCCCTTTCCCTGACAATCCTACCCCCTCCCCTTCATTTTCAATATTCTTGTATCTCTTTTTCTTCCTCTACTTATCTTGACCTCTTCTTCAGCTGCTTGAGCTGCCCTTGCTCAGGGGCTACAGGACCTCAGCAGCCAGCAGAGCCCCTGGAAGATGATGTGTCAGCAGCCTAGGCAAGTCATTTGCACATGTGCAGATAACATTGTGGGAGGAGGGGGTTAATCCAGGTAAAATATTTGTAAGTTTTAAGATTTTGCTACAACCTGGAGGGTCCCCATGTTTAGAGTAACATCTTTTTTGTCAGTATGGGCCCATTCTGCTGTTTTAGATATTTTGCAGAATAGCCCACATGTGGCAATAGACCATGAAGGAGGGACTGACCAGGATCCTCCTGAGGCTAGTGGACTTCCTACTCCGACAGCACATCACACCCAGCTCCATGATAGGCCAGAACCCTGCTGAACTGTTGATGGGCCGCTGGCTGGCTACAAGCCTGGACTAGATCCACCTTGATCTCACCTAGCATTGGCCGCTGCACCAAGTGGAAGTCATAGCACCCTGCTCCTTTGCTCCTTCTATGTCCACAACTATGTGAGCAGTCCAGACTAGGTTCCCACAGTGGTCACCAGGGCTACAGGTCCTGTGTCATACCAAGTGAAGTCTCCGGATGGCTGCACCTTATGACAACATGTGGACTAGATGCAGTGGTGCATGCCAGGCACTCAGGACCCTGGCCCAGTGACTGCCGCAGCTCCCAAATCACAGCTCTAGAACCTACAACCCTGGAGACTCAACCCTTCAGCCCGAGCATGGACATCCTGGAACTAGTGGAACAAGCTGCAATGCCCAAGGTTCCCACTCTGACCACAGCAATCCCAACTCCTCTGGAGCCTTATCATTCTCAATGGATCTTGACATGCCCCTGCCACTTGATGAAAACATACTGGGGGGGGGGGGAGTTGTGTATAGGGTTTGGTGGAGACTGAGAGTGGGAATCTCAGCGCTAGCATTGGGACTGCCTAATTTCCATTGGCTGGCACACAGGATCCAGCCTGCTATTGGTTGTTGCAGTTGTCCAATGAGGGGATTCTACTTAGGACCAATCACAGGCTTTGGTGGGAACTCTAAACTGTACATAAGATTGGGTGGTGGGCTGGTTGTTAGTTCAGTTGTGTATGATCAATAATGAGCTGATGTCATGGCACACATGTGCCTTACTCTTACTGAACCCACTATTCAATACCTACTTCTGCTCTCCTTCTCCCAATAGCCAAGCCAGTGACTGGGCAAAGGGGACAGATGGGTGCTGTTTCTCCAGCCAGCTTCACTGCTATTTGGAGGGAGGAATAACAGATTGGGGTGGGAAAGATCTTCAAAAGAGCACTCTGTCCATCAGCCATCTTTTCCTTGCACTTGGCTCCTTGGATTTTGCTTCCCAGCATCTTCAGGGCTTGCTAGGCTCAGGTTCTTGGCCAATTCTTATTCTCCAGCTTTTAAAATGATATGCTTGTAGGTTTGTGTGCCAATTAAAGAATATAGAACCAGTGCAGAACAGGGCTGGCAATAACAAGCAAAAAGGTGTAGTTAATGTGTATGTTAATGCCTGATTGTCCCTGAGTACCTGGTGTTTGGGGAGAAAGGGCACTTGCCTATTCCAGGTAGAGCAGCCAACCTCTATGGGAGGCCCAAAGGTTCCCCTGGAATCACAGCTGGGCTCCAGACTACAGAGATCTTTTTCCCTTGATGAAATGGCTGATTTTGAGGATGGATACTATATTATTACATCCCACTAAGGTCCCTTCCCTCCCCAAATTATGCCCTCCTAAGGCTCTACCCCCAGATCTCCTAGCCTGGATTTGGTAACCCTAATTTCAGGATACCTAATTGTATTCAATATTGCTGAACCAGAAGCACGTGGGTTGCCTAACTCCTCTGACAGAAAACTGGGGCAGTTCTGCATGCTATAAATTTAGCATCATACCATTTGGAGACACTATATTCCAACTTCTATGATAAGATGCACATGCATTTAAACTGAGAACTATTAATTTAAAAAATTTAGCGGGTATCGCAGGACCTTTAAAAACTGGAGAAAGAAGACTGGCTGCCTGGATTGACTGACAGGCAGAAGAGAGTCACGTATAAAGCACACTGCTCTCTTCCACCATTTCCAGCAGCACTTGTAGAGGGTAAGAAGTGCAAAAAGGCAGCAGACTAGAGCAAGACAGCAAAAAAGTGCAGAGTGTCTGGGAAACGTGATAATATTTAGCGCTTTGCTATTTACTTGGTGTAACGCTATTTTTCCCGATGTGCTGAAATGCACCTGGTTTCCCCAAAATGTTCAATTTCCCCTAAACAGCTCTAATTTTCACCCATCCATGCCCTTGAAAGGGTCTGTAACACATGCTGGTGATGGAAACATATTTTGTATTTCAACCATAGTTTTAGACAGGAACATGGGATTATATGAAGCATTCCCAAGACTTGTGAGGCGGGAAGCCAGTATTAGTCTCTGCATATCATTACGTTGGAGCAGGAGAGACAGCACTTCCACTGCCCATTTCAAAAAAGCAGGGCTACAATTGCATCGAGAAACCATGAGGTAAGTAAACAAGCAGCAGCACGAAAGTGCTGGAGCAAAGAATGTTGAGAAACAACATGCACACATGACACATAAAGACAAATACTCTGGTAGGGGGTTAATTATGTTCTTGTTAAATTTATCTGGGCATCTCTATACTTGACCATGAGCCATTAACTCTTCACTCAGCGCAACAATATGACAAGCAATCCAAGATGTAGTGAAAAGGTTTGCAACCAGATCTCTCTTGCTGGATGCCAGTTTGCTAAAATAATGGCCTGTTTTTTTGGCATCAGAACATCCAGGCTTAGTCAAGAATGTCTCAAGGGACAGAGGAACGTAACTGCTCTGCACATTGGACTGGGAAAGATTTCTGTATCACTGGTAAAAAATGAAGAGACAAAACATTTCTGGTTTCCCTGACTATTATGCAATATTTCTTACAAAAAAACTCTTTGTGGATGGGCCAACTAATTTTTTTAATGTAAGATAAAGACTAGTGATCAGTCATCAGTCATCATGGAATTTAGAAGTTTCTGGTGCATCATTAAACAACACTTTGGCTTCGCTATTTAATACTACTGGTCTGCAAAAAAAACCAAACAGTACAAGTTCAACTAGCCAGAAACACTATGAAAAACATGGAAAGGTTGTGCTTATGATATATTCACTACTCCCAAATTCCAGCAACAATCAAGCAAGTACATGTTTGTGGCTGCAGAAATGACCTACCTCACCACAGACAGGTATGTGCTTAGGACAGAGAAAGAATCCCAGCATCAGCATTGACTAACAACACCAGTTGGATCCAGAAATCTGCTCATGCACGAACCATGGATCTTCCCCACTTTTCCCTCTACCTATCAGGCCAGGGTTGTGAAACCTGCATGAGACCATGCAAGTTGGAGGACTATAGTGTCCACAGAGCTGCAATGACAGAAGAGGCAGGAAGTGCAATTTCACCCCTTTCCCCTCCCCACTGTGTCAGTCTGACCCATTTGTCTATTGATCCATAGTTATCCAGTGATGATAGGAATCAACTTTCTTCAGGTCAGAAGAGACTTGGGGGAGGGGGGAAGCAAAGAAGATACACAACTCTGCGCCTTCTGCTGATGGATAGTTGGATCCAACCTATATTTATTTTTCTTTATGTTGGTTTTCTAACATCTTGTGTTCAAAGTTTGGGCATTGTAAAACACTCTTCTCTAGCAGGGGCACAGACTTTTCTATTCCTGGGGAGGGGGGGAGGCTAAACCTGTTCCAGGTCTGCAATTATAAACTATATCAAAATATTTAAATATCAAATTATTTACAGTTCCAAAACTCACAAGCCATCAACAATTAAACATGGGGGGGGTGTGTGTTTTTTATCACTTTTTGTAGTCTGAATCTCAAGCAAAGGAAGTGGAAATTTCACTGAGACAATTTGAGTAAATATTTCATAGAAACATAGAATTAAAGAGTTGGAAGGGACCTCCTGGGTCATCTAGTCCAACCCCCTGCACTATGCAGGACACTCACAACCCTATTGCTCATCCACTGTAACCTGCCACCCCCTTGAAGCTTCATAGAATCAGCCTTTCCGTCAGATGGCTATCCAGCCTCTGTTTAAAAATTTCCAAAGATGGAGAAGCCACCACTTCCCGAGGAAGCCTGTTCCACTAAGAAACTGCTCTAACTGTCAGGAACTTCTTCCTGATGTGTAGACTGAATTTCTTTTGAATAAATTCCATCCTATTGGTTCTGGTCCGTCCCTCCAGGGCAAGAGAGAACAACTATGTTCATTAATGTATGAAAGAAATATTTCCTCCCCCTTCATAATTTACACCTGTGTGTGACTGGCCCGAGGCCACATAGTGTGCTTTGTGGCTAATTGCGGATCTGAACGGTTTCTTATTAAAAGAAAACATTAATTTTAGTGGAATATTGAAGTCCCAGTAGCATTGTATTCATTCCCCACAGGTTTCCGGTCTCGCTGGAATCGCAACAAAGGAAGCGATATTTTTCCATGCTTCTTCCCGCCCCTGGCCGTCAACCAACAGAACAGCCAATGAACTGTTGTGTTCGTGCTCCCGAAAAGCCCCTTTCCCTTTAAAAACTGTTTTTTAAAAACCCAAACACACCAGTCGCAACGAATATTTATTCATTCATTGTCTCAGAAAGACCTTTTTCGCTGGCGTAGGAGCTGGCAATCGTTTACACGCTCTTCAAGTAAAAAAAAAAAATTGTGGCTGAAATTACAGCCAGTGTTGAACAGGGGATTGTATTGTGCTTGGGAACTTTAAAGACACTTGCAGTAGGGAGCTTTGTTTTACTGTTAATCACTTCTGTGGAGGAACTTTAGCTGGAGAAGCCTCGCTCGTTCATCGCTTTCGCCGGTTTAAGGGGGAAAAATGGCGATCGCGTCTCCGAAAGCTCGGGGGCGAGAGCAAGAGGGGGACATTCTTTCTACTGCTACATTGAGAATGCACATGTCTTTTTCAGATGTGTTGAAGGTTGTTCTCAAGAGTCTAGCGGCTTTTTTAGGGTGAATCCGCTTTTCTGGATTTCCCGAAAAGCACTACAACGAAGCGATTTTTGTGGGAGTGTTGTAGGAGTGTTGCAGATTGTGTACGACGTCATGCGGAATGTTGAATTAATAGCATTTACCAAAGGTAAGACTTCTGCTACATTTAAGTTGTGGGGAATGGACCCAGGTTTATCTCCTCCTCACCATGTACAGACAGATAGAAAAAATGATTATTCCCAGATCTTCAGTTTTTTTCTCTAAAGCTATAAGTTTCAGAATACTAAAACACACCTTAACTTTGAGTCATGTCACTGTTCACCCCTCCCCCCAAAACATATATGGCTAAAGACAGAGATATTCCCATCCCCTCAATTTCTTTTTTGTAAACACTGCAAGGTCCAGATATCAAAACCATCTTAATTTCCAGTATGCTGTCTGTTTCAATGATCCACAGGTTGAAAGTAGGGCTTTAGGCAGAACTTCCAAAGATCCCAACAAAAAAAAATTAAGGTAAAGTAGTAGAGGGGTGTGCCTGTGTACGTAAGTAAATACCCCAAAGCCCCAGAGGAAGAAAGTAGATTTGGTAGTCTCTGTGCAAGTAGAGAGGATAAGACTGCATAGTTTAAACCTAAAGCAGCTTCATGATGCTACCTGACAGCTGAAGGGACACTGGCCCCTCCAAGAATTCCCAGAAGGGCTTGATCCCCACTCCCCCTTCCAATAGTTTACAGCCCTCCCCCCACCCCATTCTCCAGTGAAAACCTGACTACTGATACTTCACTTCAGTGCTTTTTCTTCTTGAAAAACTTCATGGGGCATTGTTACCTCAATATCTTACATTTTAAAACATTCCAGCTTCAGAAGTCAGCAGATTTATCACGTTGTTCTATGCCCCAGGTAATTCTCTGCTTATTAAAAGAAAACTTTAACAGACTGTGAATTGGGACATAGTTTACTAATGTGCTGGTGACAATGTTGCGAAAGTCCAAAGTTATAGAGTTATATCTCTATGTGTTGCGTCCCAAAAATTGCAAGTGGGATGGAATCCCCCCCCGATTATTACCAAATAATTAGTATGATTTGATAAGCAGAGTATCAGTCTCAGAATGGAACAGAAAAATGAGCATCTATGCTTCCCTGAAGGAAAGACAAGATAAACAAATAATAAACACAATGGTCAGCACCTTCATATACCTTCTTTGTGTATCTTAATGTACATGTATACATAAGAAACTGATTCGTTTTGCATGAGACTGTTGGTCTACCAAGCTCAGTACAGTTGACTCCACGTGGTAATTCTCCCCGAGGCACTCAGGCAGAGAAAGGCCTTTCTCTCAATACCTACTCCCTCAGATCCTTTACTCAGCAATGCCAAGGACTGAACATAGGATGTTCTGCAAAGCATGTATTCCACCACAGGCATTCCCCTTAAATATATATAGCTGCCTTACATCATGTAAGACTATTGGCTTGATCTACAATGATCAATGATCTACATTAAGGGTTCACAAATGGACAGTATGCCCCCATTGTGGCAATGGAAGAATCCAGGGGGACTGTGAGGAATTTGGGGGCAGAAGGACAGCAGCAGTCTGACTCTTCCTGCTGCGTTTTGCTAGCAGGGGACATTCCAAGGTGGGGTAGTTGTGACCCTCTCTCATTGGGTAGTAGTGACCCTGGACTTCCTTGGTGGTCTCCCATCCCAGTGCTGATCAGAGCCAACCCTGCTTAACTTCCTGGAGAAAACAAAAGCTTCAGAAAGTGGGCTGAATGGGATCATATTCCTACTGAGATCCTTCCCTTCCTCCTTCCCAGGCTCTACCCTAGAACTCTAGAAATTTCTTAACCCAGAATTGGTAACCCTTCCCCAAAAGCCTCCATCTTTCAGAGGCTGGAAAAGCCTTCTCCTGCTTGCTCCTAGCCTCTCCCTCCCCCCCTCTCTTTCTCTTTCTGCAGTAGACCAAAAGGCTGGCAACAAAAACGTTTGGTAATCACTGGCCTACATTGATTGAAAGCAGCTGTAGAGTATCAGGCAAAGACTTTGCCAGCTGTGCTGCCTGAATTTCTTTCAGGTGGAGATGCCAGGATTCATCCTGGGAACTTCTGCATTTGACATTTTCTTATTGAGCTGTAACCCCTCCCACTCAGCTGGTATTTCAGAGTTGAGGAGGATGTTATCTGGCCAGTTCAAACCACATCCATTCTGCTGGCTTCATTCTCACCAGGCCATTATCACATTCAGGCAGTACTGATCTGGAATCAGCTGCAGTTACATATTTCAGAGTCCTGTACACGTTCTGAGCTTATTTGTTGGCCTTTCATAGCACAACTCAAGCAAGTTTCCTTAAAATGCATGTGCCATACACATGAATATGCATTCACAGCATTAGCTGCTTTTCCTGTAGCAAATCCTCTGCATGATTTTTAGTCATTATGCTTATTTAATAAATGCTTGAGTGCTATAGTACAAATCAATACTAGGGTACAAGCTCTCTTCGAAGGGCTCCACTATATGTAACAGCATCCATAGGTCTGAACCATGGGCCCCATTTTAAACTGATTTAAAAATGCCATTAGAGCCCAGTACTAATCAGGCCAGCAGCAGCAGCATAGGCAGTGCGCACATGCATGCACACACACTCACACACACCCTGCCTTTTCAACTGCTGAAACAATTGTGGGAAAATCCTGATTGGGCCTTTGTGGCATTTTTAAACGTCCATAGGTGTGACTCATGTTTGTCTATAAAAGAAGCTGCAGCTGTACTCTACAAATAATGCTGACAGACACAGATTATTTTGTATACCATTTCATAGGATCACAGTTGGAAGGGCCATCGAGACCAACCCCCTGCTCAACGCAGGATCAGCCTAAAGCATCCAGGATAAGTATCTATCCACTGCTTGAAGACTGTCAGTGAGGGGGAGTTCACCACCTCCTTAGGCAGTCGATTCCACTGCTGACCTATTCAGACTGTGAAAAATTCTTTCCTGATATCTAGACAATATTGTTCTCTACCTAGTTTTAAACCCATTGTTGAAGGTCCTACCCTCTGCTGCCAACAGGAATCTTTCCCTGCCCTTCCCTAAGTAACAACCTTTCAAATGCTTAAAGACAGCAATCATGTCCCCTCTCAACCTCCTCTTCTCCAAGGCTGAACATTCCCAAGTCCCTCCCAGCCTTTCTTCATAGGGCTTGGTCCCCAGGCCCCGGGAAGAACCTGTAAAGATGTCTGTAAGAATGTAAAAGACAAAGAACTGTCAAAATTCCACTCTTCCCTTCATCCTTCTTGATACTTGGGAACTACTGTAAAATACAAGTCACATAGACAATGTTTTGACAAGTGAAGAGGTATATACAATATTTCACGCTGTATTCTTTTCTAGCTCAAAACAGTCTCTTCCACGCTAAAATTTGTTAAGGGCAGACACTAGTAGAACTCCAGTTACCACTAATTTAGAGTCTAGAGGCTTTTATAATTTAAGATCTTCTGAAATTATGGTTTAGGAAGTCTATACATGGTCTCCCAAACTAAAATAAGTGCAGCAAAGCTTTCATTTAAAGACTCCAAGAGAAGGATTCTAAAGGACAAGCTGGCAGCTGAGCCTGTAATATGGAAACAATCTCAGTATTTAAGTTAGTATGAAGCTTTTTGCATCATTTTTAGATTTTCGGACAAGCGCAGGTTACTAACTATTCATGGCCCTCTGCTGCCGTCATAAGTATAGAATGCTCCCCTTCTTAACTTTCAAGGGAGTTATTTGTGCATGCAGAACTATCACAAGCCAGAATGAGTTACTGGATAATGTATGGACTTGGGTAACTGATGCATCTATCAGATGATCTACAAGCAGAGTCTCAGCATCCAGCATATAAAACCCAAGCAGAGATTTTGTTTTTACATATAAAAACAAGAATAAACCAGAGAAATACATTGAAGGAATTCAGTTTTCTTATTCTCCCCCAATTATAGGGGAGGCAGGAACAGTAATTTCAGAATTTGTTTTGTGATAGATCTTCACCCTCATTACCCTGGGGCTCCTGCTCCATAGTCAGTTCTGATAGGTTGGGTTCATGTAGGTCTGCTTCTGATTATTGGTCACCTTCTGTGATAGGATTAGCCCTTCCTCAGATGTCTCTAGGACCAACCCATCTGCACTGTGTTCTTACCAACCTTGCCCTGCTACTGCCCCCCTTTCACTTATTGGATACTATTGGAATTACAATCAGCAAGTAATTGGGTGAGGTTAGCCTTGAAGGGCTGTCCTTAAGCTATTTAAGTAGATAAGGTGCACCTGTGTGCTCACTAGTGGTGCCAGATGGCCAGTGCTGGGAATTGCAGCCATGAGCAGTGGGAAAACGCCAGTACATGGTCTGACTCCTTTTTTTGATGATGCACCACTGCCTACTTGCTGCTTTTTCAGGAAGAAAAGGCTCTGAGTGTGCTTTGCTCAAGCAAGAGGCAACAGCCATTAAGGCTCTCAGCTCTGCTGATGTGTGGGATATAGTCTATGTGCAGCCGAACCACAAGAGGCATGCAATGTGCTGCTTTTTAGCTACTCTTTTGCACTCTTCTTAAGCAGATAAATATGATATATTTCTGTAAATAACCACACAGTAAAGAGTGTGAATGCTTCAAAGCGCTGTGATACTGAATCTGTGCCTCATCCACAAGGGTAACTAATAACTACATACTTTCAAGTGCTCTCTTACTCTGCAGCTCTATTTTTCCGGAGGGACTCAGGACCAAGCTAGTCCAAAAGTCCCAACGGATACCCTACTGTAGGGTTGTCAACTTCCAGGTGGATGCTGGAGATCTCCTAGAATTGCAACTGATTTTCCAACAACATAGATTGCTTTATTTGTTTCTTTAAAACACTTGTTCCACTTCCCCTAGAAGAAATGGCGGCTTTAGGAGGAGGACTTTATGGCATTATACCCAACAGAGGTCCCAACCCTCCCTCAATCCCACCCTCCCAGGCTGCACCCTCAAATCTCCTTGCATTCCTGAACCTGAAGTTGGTAACCCTAATCTAAATGCATCCTATAAATGTGGTCCAGATGTCTCAAGTATCCGTCGTGAAGACAGTCCTGCCTGTCTGTTCCCTCACCTTCTCCATCACCCATCATCTGGCTCCCTCAAAAGCAGATACCCAAATATTATTGGGTATTACAGGACACGCAGTGCTGTTCGACAGAACTGCCCATGATACCTAGTCTGCTCACCCGTTGAGGAAGGGTAATATGCGCTAAATACCATTGAGTTCCACAAAACCCCAGAAAGTGGCCCCTGTAAAGGTTGGGGCCTTCTCCGTGACTAAAATTTCAGGCAAACTGTCCTTCTATGGGCTCATCAGTGATTGAAGATGTTGTGCATACCTGCAAAGTCAGCATGCAGTCAAACCCAGGGTTTATCTGGCCACACTCACAGAAATCAGCTAAATAATGCATCTCCATGACAAATTCAGAAAGAGTTACCTTAGCTTCCTGCTAGCAACTATGAAGCTTAAGGAAATGGAACACTATTGAAAGCTGTGCGCATACATGTGGTTGTACCAGAGTGCACAATTTTTCAAAGTTTCTCACCTGACTTCTGAGGCGCCACCAGGTTTCTTAAGAGGGTATGCATCTTTTGCCCAGAAAGATATAGGTTTCTGATGGTCTGCATCTTCAGCCTTGTTTGCTTTAAAGATATATTCCTTCTCTCAGACCATTCATCAGATTCTGGCATGGCACTGTACCTTGCCATGGTCATTGGGGTTTTATTTTACCCCTCATTGGCAGCATAATAACTCCATGGCACCTGGTACAAGAACAGAACAGAATAAGGGTGACCCAGTAGACTGTGTTTATCTAGACTTCCAGAAAGCTTTTGATAAAGTTCCTCATCAAAGGCTCCTAAGTAAACTCAGCAGTCATGGAATAAGAGGACAAGTCCCCTTGTGGATTAAAACCTGGTTAACTGACAGTAAACAGAGAGTGAGTATAAATGGCCAGTTTTCACAGTGGAAGCTAGTGAGCAGTGGTATACCGCAGGATTCAGTACTAGATCCAGTGCTTTTAAACTTGTTTGTTATCAATTTGGAGTTGGGAATAAGCAGTGTTATGGCTAAGTTTGCAGAATACAGTAAGTTGTTCAGGAGGATAAAAACCAGGGAGAACTGTAAGGCACTCTGGAGGGATCTGTTGAGACTAAGTGAGCGGGCATCAACGTGGCAATTGAGGTTCAACATGGGCAAGCGCAAAGTAATACATATTTGTTATTGTTGTTAGGTCCAAAGTCATGTCCGACCCATCACGACCCCATGGACAATGATCCTCCAGGCCTTCCTGTCGTCTACCATTCCCCGGAGTCCATTTAAATTTGCACCTACTGCTTCAGTGACTCCATCCAGCCACCTCATTCTCTGTTGTCCCCTTCTTCTTTTGCCCTCGATCGCTCCCAGCATTAGGCTCTTCTCCAGGGAGTCCTTCCTTCTCATGAGGTGGCCAAAGTATTTGAGTTTCCTCTTCAGGATCTGGCCTTATAAGGAGCAGTCAGGGCTGATCTCCTCTAGGACTGACCGGTTTGTTCACCTTGCAGTCCAAGGGACTCGAAAGAGTCTTCTCCAGCACCACAGTTCAAAAGCCTCAATTCTTTGACGCTCGGCCTTCCTTATCGTCCAATACATATTGGAGCCCAACATTTAGAAGAGAAGAAGAAGAGGAGTTGGTTCTTATATGCCGCTTTTCCCTAACCAAAGGAGGCTCAAAGTGGCTTACAGTCGCCTTCCCCTTCCTCTCCCCACAACAGACACCCTGTGGGGTGGGTGAGGCTGAGAGAGCCCTGATATCACTGCCCGGTCAGAACAGTTTTATCAGTGCCGTGGCGAGCCCAAGGTCACCCATTGGAAAAGGTGTCAAAAAGGGCAATTAAACTGATGAAGATTGATAGGTTGAGGGACTTGGGAATGTTCAGCCTGGAGAAAAGCAGGTTGAGAGGGGACATGATAGCCCTCTTTAAGTATTTGAAGAGAGCCTCTTGTGGCGCAGAGTGGTAGGGCAGCCGCCTGAAAGCTTTGCCCATGAGGTTGGGAGTTCAATCCCAGCAGCCAGCTCCAGGTTGACTCAGCCTTCCATCCTTCCAAGGTTGGTAAAATGAGTACCCAGCTTGCTGGGGGGTAAACGGTAATGACTGGGGAAGGCACTGGCAAACCACCCCGTATTGAGTCTGCCATGAAAACGCTAGAGGGCGTCACCCCAAGGGTCAGACATGACTCGGTGCTTGCACAGGGGATACCTTTACCTTTACCTTTAAGTATTTGAAAGGTTGTCACTTGGAGGAGGGCAGGATGCTGTTTCTGCTGGCTGCAGAGGAAAGGACGTGTAGTAATGGGTTTAAACTACAAGTACAACGATATAGGCTAGATATCGGGGGGGGGGAATTCACAGTCAGAGTAGTTCAGCAGTGGAATAGGCTGCCTAAGGAGGTGGTGAACTCCCCCTCACTGGCAGTCTTCAAGCAAAGGTTGGATACACACTTTTCTTGGATGCTTTAGGATGCTTTGGGCTGATCCTGCGTTGAGCAGGGGGTTGGACTAAATGGCCTGTGTGGCCCAACTGTATGATTCTATGATTTTAAGGAAGGGGATGGAACACCTTCCGATGTCTGGGGCAGCATTGCTCTCTATTCTAGGTGCTTGGGGGGCAACAGTGGAAGAGTTTCTGGAGTTCTGCCCCTTGGTGGAACTGCTGATGGCATCATGTGATATAGAATGCTGGACTAGATCCACCATGGTTTCTCTTATGTTGGGATGTTCTTTATTAGAAATAGATAGGGTTGGCCGATCCTTTCTGGTAACCAGTGGAGGAAAGGGGGGAATTTGTCAGAAGAAAAAGTAAAACTGGCTTCTACCACAGTATTTTTGTCCAGTATCACCCAGAAACTGCTATGACCTCATTTCTGGTGTGATGCTGGTAGCATGGCCTAGGCCTTCCTCTTTCTACTGGTAAGTCCTCAGTCAGCCAGCTAATCACCAGCTGGATGAGCAGGGCCTGGAAGTGGAGGACCCCCCATCTCCTCCAGGGGGGTCTGGTAACTCTATCATTAGAATATATAAGCAAGGCTTAGTTTGGGTCCTGTTTGTCCATAACCAGCCACAACCAAAAAGAAAGAAAAACCTATCCCAAGGCTACTAGCAATGTTTGCAAACTTTATACCTTTATTATACCTTTATTTTCAAGGTACATTTTCCTCAGTGGTTGTTCCTCTCACTTGTAAATGAATTGGTACTTCAATACCTCTATGAAATGAAATTGTTTAAAGTATACCCTGGCCTTTGGCTCTGCAGTGTAGGGATGCTAATAATGCAACTGCTCCGGGAGCAGAAAATTTACCTTGAAAACGGGAGATATCTAGAAATCCATTTTGGTTGGATCCTGCAATAAAGCCATACAGAAAGAAGAGTCCTTTTATTTTATTTTATTTATTCTATATAAAGTTTGAAACATTGCTAGTAGCCTTGGGATAGGTTTTTCTTTCTTTTTGGTTGTAAAACACGTCCCTTTTGTCTATATATGCATAACCAGCCACAGGCAGCAACCAATGTCACAGATGAAATGTGAAATTATGGCAAAAGTTTTGGCCCTTAAGCAGTCATGTTAAAATAACTATTACAGTACAATAAGGGAATATCAATAAATTCACACCTACCCACAATATAGTATGAATCATCATCAATACCCTGGAAGCAGCCATGTTTCTGACTTTTAACAGCAGAAGCCATTTTGGGTCTGTAGCAAGTGGCTTAGAAGGATGAAGAAGCAGGGTTTCCGCACATGTATCCATAGACAAAGCTATTAAGTACTGAAATGTAGTGTAATAATTTTAGCAGGAAATTTTTTGGTTTTATATATGTTTTGTACTCGGATTGTTTTTATGCTTTGTTGTAAGTCACCCCGAGACTATTCAGAGAGGGGTGTCCTAAAAGCCACATAAATAAATAAATAAACAAACAAACAAACAAACAAACAAACAAACAAACAAATAAATAAATAAATAAATAAATAAATAAATAAATCTTCTCCACAGAGAACAGAGCTTAGTATTCAGCTTCTGGGAGTAACCCCTTTCCATCTTTCCCACAGCACCATGAGAGAGAGAGAGTAGCAGGCACTGATCTCAGCCCAGGCCACTGTCGCCTGCTCACAAATTATCAGAACTGAGCTGCTATGCTAACTTGTTTGGTGCTGGCAGGGAAGGGCCAGGCTGTGCAAGCAAAAGAGGAATCTGAAGAGCAAATTGCTAAAGATGTGGGGCTGGATCCAAATTCTTGGAAATGGAAAGAATTTGCAGCTCTTTTCTGTACTCCTCTTTTCTATACTCCTCTTTTCCCCAGCAGCATGCCCCCCCTCCAAAAAAAAACATTGCTGCAGTTCAGGGGTAAGGTTATTGTCAACATTGAGGAGGGACCTTGAGCTCTCCTGGAATTACAACTAACTGCTGGACCACAGTGATCAGTAGTTCCTCTAGAGGAAATGGCAGCTTCAGAAGGTAAACTCCACAGCATCACATCCCCCACTGAGCTCCCTTCCCAAACTCCACTTTTCTCAGACACTGCCAGCCTCCCCCCCCCCTCCAAGAGCTGGCAGCCTTACATAGAACCCTCCTCAGCAATGCAACACAAAGGAGACAAGAAAGAGGAAATCGGACAACATTATCTCTCCACACTCTTGCGTTTTTGCTACTTTCATAGCTTGCGCTCCTCACACAAGTATGAGTCCTGATTCTCCCCTTTATGGCCACAGCTCCTCATAGCCACATGATACACTGCTCAGGGGACTACCCTGGCCTTCAGCAGCTGGTTTTTGGGGTGTTGGATGCTGCTGTGGGAAAGGTATGGTGGGGAAGATCCACTTTGGCAAAGTCCTTCCAAGCACGGGAGTTTGGGTGCAGCTCGTAAAAACTAGTCATATAATGCCTTGATCAAAAGGCAAAAACCAGCTAGAAGGGCAGTGCCACTTCTAGATAATAGCAAAAATGGGGGAGGCGGCTTAATTGATTATTTGTACCAGAGTTTACTGTAGAATACAGTGGAAAGTAGCACCTGAGCTACTGCCTCCAGAGAAAGCATGTGAAGAACTCTGACAAGCAGCAACATCAAGAATATTTTTAAAACCAGATAACAAACTAACAGCACAGTTCTAAGCAGACTCATACCTTTCTGAAGTCGCTGATTTCAACTCTGTTCAGGGTTTGTTAACGACTGGATTGTAGAGAGGTAAGTTATCACTAAAAAATCAGCCCCCCTACATGAAAACTGGAAGGTAGCTAGGGTAAAATTGATTTAAAGTTACCAATCCAAAAACACAGCCAGGAAGTTACAGTTTCATCAGTCTAACATCAATCCCAACAAATCGATGTGAAAAGCATTATCAGAGTTTGGACTGTTAAATGTACAGTGAATCAGCATGGCACATACAAATAAGTCTTTCAGAATTACTTTACAGCATCTACAAACAAATAGGTCACAATGACTTGGACAACTTTTGGGGTTGGTTCCAAACCTTATTTATCATCAGCAAGGACCCTTCTGCCAGCAGAGCCAGGGGAGATTGTTTTTTGCTGATCCCTATGTCCCAGAACAGACCTGTACATAGCATTGTTCCCAGGGGTCTGCTGACCCCTTGAGAGTGGGTACTCCAGACTCCTTTGAGGAGTGGCAGGAGAGAAAGGGAATCTCCGTTCATTGGACTTTGGATCCTTTCAAGAAGCTGAAGTCAGGGGAGAGCAGTCAGGGAGCCATGGCTGCAATGGCTCAGGATGGCACAATCCCCAGCAGGCTATAAAGATCTCCAGAAATAACTTGCCAAACTAGATGAAACAACAATTTGGAGAAACAAGGAGTGAACCCTTGCATCATCTCCTGGATGAGAAAGTAGCTTCTCCAAATGATCGTGTGATTGCTTCCTAGGTTTGGCTCAGGAGCCAGCAAAATGCTCCAACTTAATGAAGCTCCCATGGACTAAATCAGATTTATTAATCTGATATTGCCCACTCTGGCCGGCAGCAGCTCCTCAAGCAGAGGTCTTTCTCAACACTGTCATCAAAATGCCCTTTAACTGGAGATGTCAGGGATCTTCAACACACAACGCACGTTCTCTACTGCCAAGCTATGGCCCTTTACCCCAAAACGAGCTAAAAGGAATTTTTGTTATAATAGCAAGAGAGGCACACTTGGCACATTATTAAAATGAAATGGTGGTGGGAAGTACCATCAAGTCATAGCTGACTTACGGTGATCCTGTAGGGCATTGGTCTCCAACCACCGGTGCCGAGAAGGCCCCGGCACCGGGCCGCAGCTCCCTCCCCCCCCCCCACAGTGAGAAATTTCCCAGGCCGCAAGCAAATTGGCCACCAAAGCAGCCGATCAGCTTGCGGCCCAGCAAGCTTCTTTCTGCGGGAGGGGGGGAGAGGGAAGCGCAGCTGCCGGCGCAAACGTGCATGCGCAAAATAGCCTTGCATGCACATTTGTGGCCGTGCATGGTGCAAACGTGCATGCATGGGCTTACCACGCATGTGCATTTGCTCATGCGCAGCCGCGCATGCACGGCTGCCGGATCACCCTCCTCACCACACCGATCCGCAGCCTAAGAAAGGTTGTGGACCACTGCTGTAGGGTTTTCAAGGCAAGAGGTGTTCAGAGGAGGTTTGCCATCACCTGCCTCTGCACAGTAATCTTGGCATTCCTTGAAGGTCTCCCCCCCCAAATACTAGCCAAGGACCAACTTGCTTAGCTTCAAAGATCTGATGAGATCAGGCTTGCCTGGGCTGTTCCATTAAACGGCCCTAAAGCCTTTTGTTGATAGAATTTTTCATCAGTGGAAACTTTTTAAAAACATATGTACAAATCTTCTGCTACTGGCTATAAACAAGTGTAAATATTTGGTCATGTGACCTATTCTGCCACATGTTAACACCAGCAGACAAATGTGACAATGGTATACCTTAAAAAAAAAATAACAAAAATGAAAGCTCCCCCACACACACACATCCGATTTGATCAGAAATTGTCCTGGGGGAAGACAGACAGGTTTAAATACCATTTTCCTGATGTGAGTTGCTATTCCTGACAAGGGAACAAAAGAATGGTGGTTCATGCCTGATTTGCCCAGTGATTTGAACCAGGAAAATGACACGGAAGAGAGGGAAAGTGATCCTACCCCACAACTCTACCCCTAATTTAATTCAGAGGCACATAGAGCTGCATCTAATGAAAAAGAACCTGCAGGAAGACTCGATCACTGGTGTCTATGAGCCTTATCTAATTTGTTCCCCATCATTAGAATTTACTGCAGGAATAACTGGACAAAGAATAATTTGAAGAACACTGCTGCCCGAATTTACCAATGCCTTCTAAGAATTAGAAGGTGTGTGTGTGAAATCAGTGTGCTTGTGAAACCAGTTGCATTGTTATGCTTTTGCCTGGATTCTGTGTTAGGTAGAACTTATTTATTATCATTATTATTATTGTTGTTGTTGTTGTTGTTGTTGTTGTATTTATACCCCACCTCCCCTCGAAGGCTCGAGGCGGCTTACATAACCCTGTTCCCTAAAAACCATAAAATAACAATAAGATCCAATAATTTACAATAGTGGCAACAACGATGGCTTAATCTTATTTAGCAGCAACAGATTCATGCATTTAAACTTCAGGATTAAAATGCCCACGAAGACCCACCCTGTGGGAATACGAGGCTCTAGCCATGCTTTGTACTAATAACTGGTATCACTATTTTCAAGATCAGCCAAGGTGGCCCTTTGAGCATTCATGTCCCATTCTGTGTTGCTCTTTTCAACCATCGGAAGCCAAACAGTTCAGCTCACCAGGCCCAATGGCTCTGTTTTGTATCAACTGCACTGCACCGCACTGCAAGGATCAGGCTCACCCAAGAACCTTCTTTGCCTCTGCTCCTGCCCTTGGGAATGGGCACCTGGGGCTGACCCTGGAAGCCTCCATCCACCCAAGCCCTTCAGGAAGCCTCTAAGGTTGCTTTGTTCAAGGGACTCCTTTCTTAAGGGCATAGCAAGATTTCCTGACTGAGGGTCACATTGCTCGAGTAGGGTTTGTCATTGTGTTTGTTCTAAACTGTTCCGAGCTGTATGCATGGATGGCGGGACAAGAGCCACAAGTTTCTTTATCTATCAGCCATTTGCCTCGCAGTAGCTGCTATTGGCCTACAAGGCTCAAGGAGTTTAAAAACCTGTTTAATCCTCAGTGACTCCTTATTAATCACATACCCCAGCCTATCAGCATTGAACAGCATTATAAACCATTGGTGAGCAGAAGTGCTATCTAATTGCATATTAATATAGGTACAATTGCTAAGGTTAGCACACAGTCTGGATTGGATGTAGCTGTAAATTATATTACAGTTCAGGATTCTGGATGAAAAAGTCACCCTAGGGAAGCTCTATCTTAAAAGAGCTGCCCTCCATTTATCAGAAAGGAGGTCTGTGATAAGGGAAGAAGCCAGTTTGCTCCTTATCTAGGGTTTGACCGTACAATAGGAAACCCAGCTCAATTGAACTCTGTGATTATAGACAATGGGACTGGAACGGTGCAATTTAACGTAAGGGATCCTGGTTTGCAAAAATCTCGCTTCTGGCTGCCTGGGCTTTATTGCATACCTGCTTCCCTGTCCAGGGCACACTTACAGAAGGCAGTACCCCTCCTGGGACTGCCATAGCAGCCCATTTCAAATCGTTCCGACCCTGCCACAGTCCAGGCTGTTCTCCAGTTCTACTGCCCACTAATGAGCCTAACTCACTCAGGGCATCCCCGTCTCTCTGAAGGGCACGAACCCCTTCTCAAATCCGGGCAGGCGAGCGCGCGCACGTATTGGCGGCATGGTCCTGCCTCCCTTTGGGAAACGCATTTAGAGCGGACAATGAAGCTTTTACATTCCAAATCGCGGATGGTAAGGGAGGGGCAAAGGGGTGGAGGGGAACGCCGAATCAGAACCAAGCCTGTTCCTGGGGAAACAAAGAACAAGAAATAATCTCTCTTAGGGCATGAAACAAGTTCCACGAAGTCCGAAGCAGAGGCGACATCCAAATGAAACAAGTGCGTTCAGACGCAGGAACGGACCGAGGAGTGACAGCCGAGTCCAAAGGGGTTGGTAAATTCGTTCCCATGCAACGAAACCCCTCACTCCGAATTAAGCGGCAGCTTTAGTTTAGTTAGGGAAACAACTGCGCCTTCCCTCCCAATCCGGAGCAAGTGCTTTGAAGACATCCAGATTTGGGGGGGGGGGGTCCTGCCTGCACCCCCCACCCCGGGACAGCAGCGCCTCCTTCCCGGCGCAATGGCTGGATCCGCCCAGCGGGCGCCCCCTGCCTCGCTTGCCACTCACCACTCCTGCTCAGTCCCCTCCCCGCATCGCCGGAATTCGCCCGGCCGGCCGCCGCGCTCTGCTCTGCTCTGCTCTGCTCTGCTCTTCCGAAGGCGCACGGCGGAGGCAGCCCGAGGCGTCTGGCGGCGGCCAGGACAGCTCCGCGGCTAGGGCGGGGGCGGGGACCTGCCTCTCCCCAGCGCCGGGCGGGAGATGGAGGAGGGAGGGAGCGGAACTTCGGCGGACCGAGGCGCCCTCCCTCGGTCAAGGCGGCGTCTCCGGAGCCTCGCTTGGAAGGCGGCAGGTGCCAGGCTACGGGGACTAGCGAGGGCTCACCCTCCTCTGCCGCCCCTGCCGGCTCCCAGATTTAACGCCCAGGGGGCCGGTTTGAGATTTAGGCGCTTTGGCCAATTGGGTTCCCCCATGGGGCTGCCTGGCTCTGCTGGAAGGGGGTGCCACCTCGCCCCCTGCAACCTCCCATGGGTTAGTTGGGCAGAAGAAGTAAGTCTGCAGGCAGGGGTGGGGCAAGGCATTGCACCTCCTTTGGACTTCCTTCCCATTGGGAAAGGGATGCCAGGGTCCAGGTGGGGCCTGGGGATCCCCTGGAATTGCACTTCATCTCCAAACTGTGGAGATCGGGTCCCCTCGAGAAAATGGACGCTTGAGAGAGTTGACTCTATGGCATCACACCTATCCTGCACAAACTCCAATCCCAAATGTCCAGGAATTTCCCAATCTGGATCCCTGTCAGTAACTAGGAGAGACGTGGCAACCCTATATCGGGAGTGGAAAATATCAAATTTGAGACCTGGATGCAGCTTTCCATGTTAACACAAAGTTCACAAGTTATTTTCAGGCAGATCCTCAGCATCACCATTATGCAGGATTGCTGTGAGGTCAAAATGATGAGGGGAGAACAGCCTGTTCTTACAGGAAGCATGGGGTTAAAAAAAAATGCACTATAGAAACAGAGGGAAATATTTGGTTAACCCATCTTACAAAGGTCTTTACCACCAAATGACCATCATGTGTTTTTCAACAAGTGTGTGTTTTATCCTTATCAGGACACCATGAGACATGTTGACTCAAACCTCAGAGCTCCCCATTCTGATCCCATTCAGGCAAATATACTGCACTGCCTCTTCAAAATGCCTTTGCGGGGTTTTGGATACCTCAGAGGCAAACAAACATTTTCATAGGAAATGTATCTGAGGAGCTGTGTGTGCACATGAAAGCTCATACCTTGAATAGAACTTAATTGGTCTTAAAGGTGCCACCAGAGTCCAAATTTGTTCTGCTGCTTCAGACCAACATGGCTACCCATTTGAATCTGTTTTCATATTAAAAGAAGTTCTTATGACCCAGCTATGAATTACTCTGTTTAAAGATTCGACATAACCCAATGCGTTGAACATTTCTAGTTTGGTTAAATTTGCTTTGTGAAAGAAAAATGTCCATTTGCCTCAATTTGTTGCATCCCTCACAAGCACGATTGACAGACTCTGGCTGTGTGTAAAAATGCCAGTTCCTTGGTATACTTAGGAAGAAATTGAACCAAGAGAATAGCCAATAGGGAAAAATGGCTCAACTCCCCAGAGATTCTATGGAATAAACTACACAGGCCTGAAGGGAAGGGGGAGGAAACACACTCAGCAGCCACCTGCCAGCTCTGCAAGGTGGTGTGAGGGCTTCCTAGCCTAAGGGGGGAAGGAAGCCACCCCTCTCCTAGCCCACTTACTATGTCTCTGTCAGCAGCCAGGGGCAAACTGGCTGTGAGCTTGCCAGATTGCCCCTGGCCAGGCTGGGGAGGGGGCGGCTGTGTTGCCTCCCTATTGGTCCAAAGTCCGGGGGCAAATTGGATCTTTGGGCCAATCGGAAGGCATAACTGGCCCCGCCCACCTAGGCCTTAGATTTTGATATTATACAGCAAAATTGTTCCAGATACTATAGCACCACAGTTATACAAGATTAGAAAAAGGGCTTCTACCAAGCTGAATTCAATAGTTTTTAGTAGAGAAATGTATTAATGTATGTATATTAAGTTAGCCTTTTAATATGCTTTCATTTCTTGTCTTCCTTAACTAGCTGGTGATCTCAGAATCTTTGATATGAAGCACTAACTCAGTCCCTGCAACTGAAGGCATAAAACCCACATGTGGCACATTGGGTGAAACCGACCTGGTTTGGAAGAGAGCACTGTGGTGTGTTTAATACACTTGTGTGTTTGTCTGCAAATGTACAGGTTGAACAGGCATTACAGGAAGCACAGAACTAAACCCTCAAGTGGTCAGCATTATTCTCAAACCTGTAGATATATCCTGCAGGTATAGCCCTTATATGTAGTGAAAGCCTAAGATAAAGCACATCAGACTTATTTGCTTAGAAACTTGTTCCCTGCTTTTTTTGTCAATGAGAACACAAAACATCTTACAGCATGATTTTTAGGACTACCAACCTCCAGGTGACAGCTGGAGATCTCCTGCTATTACAAATTATTCCCAGGTGACAGAGATCAGTCTCCCTGGAGAAAATGAGCCCCTTTGGAAGGTGGACGCTGTGGCATTATATCCCATTGAAGTTCCTCTTCTCCCCAAACCCCACCCTCCTCAGACTCCACCCCCAAAATCTCCAGGTATTTCCCAACATGGAACTGGCAACCCCAATATTCTCCTCTCCTCCCCTTTATCCTTTGAGCAGCAATACTGTGAAGTCAATTAGGCTGAGAGAGAATATGGCTGACCCAAGATCACTCAACAAGCTGCCATGGCTGAGGGGGGGGGGTCAAACCTGATTCTCCACATTCTAGCTACTTATGATGGTTCACAACCAGCCATCAAGCTGCCAAAGAAAGTCCTTTTTTAATGTCAAATACTACACTAATATTTAAGTACTGGGGGCCAAGCCCGTTGCGTTGGACTACAATGGTCACTAGATTAGGGGGGTGGAATGGAAGAACTTTGTGGACAGCCTCCCCCTGCCCCATGGCATGGAAAGGCTGCAGGCAGCTGTTATGGAACTCACTGGCAGGGGCAGCTCTCACGCAGCAGGGATCTGCAGGCTTCAAGCCTCAGAGGGAAGTGGAAGGAGGAGGGGGTGATCAGGGGTGGGGGACAGAAGACAATTGGCTGGATGCTGGACAGACAGGCAAGCTGGTTGGAGGAGGAAGCACTCAGGGGCAGGACAGGTGCCCTGAGTGGGTGTTAAGCACTGAGTGGCACTTAAAGTCATGAGACACGCTCCTCCTCCAAGGTCTTATCAGAAACATATAGTGGAACAGATATTTTACTGTTATACATAGGGATTACACTAACATACATATAAATCAAGGAGCTTATTAGATGTATTTGTAGCTTAGGACACAGTGGTTTAGTTTAGAACTTTTAAAATAAGACCAGATGATTTCACAGATTGCTCTGTTCATGTTTATGAGCTCTTTATGGAACATCTGAAAGGGGCAGTTATCTATCTCCTTGGGTACAAGAGACAGATGATGCATATATATAGCTTTCCTCTCTCACCCCCATGTGATATCTCAGAAGCCTCTTATTGGTTGCAGGTCAAATTTGCAATGCTGACCTACCTATGAAATGCCCTGCAGATAATAAACAAAACTAAAACTTTCTCATCAGGGGGGAAAATCTCACTTTTAGTCTTTTGCATGCCATCCTGGCTTTCTGCTTACCAGAAATTATGCAGGACCATTGAAAAACATATCTTTCTTTGCTATTCTGATGTGGTACAACCCATCCCACCTCATTCTGCCACATATGTAGACCTAAGGCCATTCCGAATGACTTAAATGTAGCAGAAGTCTTACCTTTGGTAAATTCTACTAATTCAAGGTTCCACATGACGTTGCACACAATCTGCAACACTTCTGCAACGCTCCCGCAAAAAGCGTTTCGTTGTAGCGCTTTACAGGAAATCCAGAAAAGTGGATTCCCCCTGAGAAAATCGCTACACTTCTGCACACAAGCTGCAACACATCAGCAAAAGACATGTGCGTTCTCAATGTAGCGGTAGAAAGAAAGTCCCTCCGAACTTCCAGCAAAGCGATCGCCAATTTTTTTTCTTAGACGGGGAAATCAACGAACAAGCGAAGCTTCTCAGAGGCTTCTCTGGCTAAAGTCCCTCCACAGAAGTTATTAAAAGTTAAACGAAGCTCCCTACTGCAAGTGTCTTTCAAGTTCCCAAGCACAATACAGCCCCTTGTTCGACACTGCCCATAATTTCGGCCACAAATCTCACCCATGGGGGGGGGGATATTTTTTTTAACTTGAGGAGCCTGTAAACTATTAAGAACCAGCTCCTACGCCTGCAGAAAAGGTCTTTCTGATATATTGAAGGAACAAATATGCGTTGCTACAGGTGTTTTCGGGTTTTTAAAAAAAGAATTCTTAAAGGGAAACACGAACACAACAGTTAATTGATTGTTAAGGGGCGGGAGGAAGTGTGAGAAAATATCACCTCCCCTATTGCGATTTCGGCAAGACTGGAAACTTGTGCGTTACGAGAACAGCGCTAGTGGGAGAGCCTTTTTTTCACTAGAAACGGCTGTGTGCATTACCGCGATCTGCCGCTTTTGCCTGCAGTGCTTTTCAATAGCGCACAGATTTAGCCACATTGCCCTTTGTGCGGAATCCCCCTAGTCTTGAGCGTGAGGAAAAGCAAATAATGTCTTCTATATGCAGCTGTTACCCTTCTCGCATTCCTTTCACTCCTGCTGCATCGTATTAAAAACAGTTGTCCACTTTCCTTTTGAAAATTCATTCTTTCCAACTATAGGCTCATCCTCTTTCAGACAAATGGGGTCCAGAGGTAAAATTAAATCAGTATTTCTACAGAGGCAGAACAAACAATGGGAAATTGAATGATTCATTCTCAGAACACCTTGATAAATGGCCATATTGATGTCTCCTTCAATTACAAGACAGCATATTCCTTATATTATTTCTCGTCATGCTCGGAATTAAGAGCTGGTGTGAGTGCCAGATTCATCTTCTTCCTTTACTGTGTTTATGGATCCAAAAAGCTGACAGATGCTTTTTGCAAGATAACTACTGTGTTCTTTTCATTGTAAGATGAGACACTGCAAAAAGCATAAGTGTTTCACTAATGTACTGGCTCCGGTCCTTACACAATATGGTCCAGACATCAGTCTGGCCCATGAGCAGCAAATGTCATCAAATAAATGAGAAAATGTGCCATCACAATTCAAAAATTTAATTACAAAGCACTGAAAGAAGTGATCAGACCATGAGATGCTTAAGTGATATTTATGCTCTGATATTTTCAAATGAACATTTAGACTGGTTCCAGTCACTACTACAGCATGCAAAGTGAAAACCAACAGTATAACCTTATATGTACTTACTCTGAAGTAAGCTGCACTGGCTCAATGAGATTTGCATCCAGGTAAAAGTGTAAAGGTAGCAGCAGCAGATATCTTTCAGATTACAGAGAAAGAATAGCAGCTTCTGGGGAGGCCTAAAGAAGATACAGTCAATCTTAGGCAGAAAAGCATGCCATAATATTATCAGAGCTGGTTCCACCCAGGTGACCGTCCCAAGCAGCCATGATTAACGTCTTTGAGGTGCTAGCAGCATAAGAACCACCAACCAAGCTCTAGGTCCCATCTTGCTACCAGCCACATCACAGCACTCATCTTTCTCCCTTCTGTTTGCTGGCAAACTAGCAACTTGTCAGGAGCTAACCCTCAAACTAAAAAGATTGCTTACCCTTGGCCTAAGGCCCAGGATCATAATGGTATAGAGGGCTCTCCTTGGACTCATGCTGGACATGACAATAATAATGCTGAAAATTAGAAACCACTCTTCTGTTGCCATCCCACCATTCTCCAGGTGGTTCAGAGCAACATGGTTCTCCCTCAGTTTACCTTCACAACATCTCTGTGAAGTTTCCATTGCCAAATGCTGTCTTGAATATGGCTCTCCCAAGTTTAATTTGGCACTTAAGGTATTAGAAGACTGTTTTGTTGCAACAGACTAACATAGCTACCCTACAAGAATCAGATGGCAGCTGCAGAAATGTCAATCAATCAGAACAAAGGAGCAAAATTAGGCAGACATGGAAAACCTGCCATGATGAAGGGCAGCATGCAAAAGGTGGATTGATACTATGGATCCATTCCACAGATAGTACTTTCCCACATGTAAGAACCATTCTTGAGTAGTGGTTAGGAGTCTGGTGTAGTGGTTAGGAGTGCGGACTTCTAATCTGGCCTGCCAGGTTCGATTGTGCACTCCCCCACATGCAACCAGCTGGGTGACCTTGGGCTCGTCACAGCGCTGATAAAGCTGTTCTGACCGAGCAGTGATATCAGTGCTCTCTCAGCCTCACCTACCTCACAGGATGTCTGTTGTGGAGAGAGGAAAGGGAAGGCGACTGTAAGCCACTTTGAGACTCCTTTGGGTAGAGAAAAGCCAACTCTTCTTCCAGAAAAAGTGTCAGCTTGGGGTTGGTTAGTTTTTTATTCCCTCTGCCCAGAATGATATGGGAATTCTTTAATGGATGCTAGCTATATTTATGAAAATCTTCTATTAAACTTCAAATCAGGGTGACTTCCCCAACAACTATGACCCATAATATATAACTGAAATCTGCATATCTGTCCCACTTAATATTTCTGGTACGGCATTGGAGGAGAAGCATGTCTCATGGCTTGAGTGCCACTTAACGCCCAGTCAGGGCGGTTGTCCCACCCCTGAGTACCTCCTCCTCCATCCAGCTTGCCTATCTGTCCTGTGGCCAGCCAATCGCCTTCCATTTCCCACCCTTGACCACTCCCTCCTACTTCCACTTCCTTCTGAGACTTGGAGGCTGCAGATCCCTGCCACGTGAGAGCTGCCCCTGCCAGTGAGTTCCCTAACAGCTGCTTGCAGCTGTCCTAGGGGGAGTAGGAGGCTGTCCACAGAGTTCTTTCACCCCACCCCACCACCCTTGGGGTGACGCCCTCTAGCATTTTCATGGCAGACTCAATACAGGGTGGTTTGCCAGTGCCTTCCCCAGTCATTACTGTTTACCCCCCAGCAAGCAAGCTGGGTACTCATTTTACCGACCTCGGAAGGATGGAAGGCTAAGTCAACCTTGAGCCGACTGCTGGGATTGAACTCCCAGCCTCATGGGCAGAGCTTTCAGACTGCATGTCTGCTGCCTTACCACTCTGCGCCACAAGAGGCTCATATATATATACTAGAAAAGATTTTTTCCAATTGCTAAGATGGGCAGGTTGAGAAGACAGCTCCACTGTCAACATTCATTCAGCGTTTGTACAAGCATACACAAACATGTCAAATTTAGGCCATTCAGTTCAGTTAAATTTATGTACATCAACCCCATCATGATTATTTACATTAGCCTCAATTTTTTAAACTTTATCTCAATATTTCTTCTGGAAAAGAAAGGGAAAGTCCCCACTCAGAACTGAAGTATCAAAAGCTATTCCTTTGCAAAAACCACCATAAAGGGATGCATTTGTAAGTATAGACATGAAAAAACAGCTTCATAACTGAACAACTCCCCCTAAAATGCCACTGTTTGTAATCGCGCAGAGTCACATTTGTATAGCAAAATGTGATGGCAAAAAACCCACTATCAAATATCACATTAGGTCAGTTAATAAGGCTAACTTCATTATGTTTTTCTCCATTATCTTTGCCATCCCATTTGCTCATTGATTCCTCTGGCTCTCCGCTTTGATTCAGAGCTTTGCCTCGAGTTATTTGAGCGTGATACTGACTGGCATTCGCTGGCAGGGGCTCATGGGAATTGGAGTTCATGGACATCTGGAGGGCCGCAGTTTGACTACCCCTGAACTAGAGACTGGAAGCTTCAAGGACAGTCCCATGTAGAACATACTGCAATAGGCCTGTCCCAAGGTCACTACAGCACATATGAAACTGACAGGTCATGTAATGAACCTTGGATCTTACGAAAAGGGAACTGGGTGTTATCTGTATACTGAGGGTGTCTTACCTTACTCCAATAATTTCATGTTCAAAAACGTGGGGAGAATACACCCTGAACACTGAAGAACTCTATATAACAAGCCTCGTAAACAGAAGGAATCATTTCCAGTGCATTGTGGAATCTACTGTTCAGAAAGGGTAGTACAGAAAAATATCAATCACTATTGAGTGGTCCAGGAGAAGAGAATCAACAGGGTCACACTCCCCATATTTCTCCTGGCCTAGGACATTAACCAATCCCATGTCAGTTCCAGACTGAAACCTGAGATTGATACATAGTCAAGAGTACATGAAAGCTCTTTGGAGTTTGCCCCTTGTGTACCAATGTCAGGCAAATGCAATCAAATGTGAAAGAGAAGAATATTCTGTAAACACATGAAGACACATTCTGCAGAGTTGTAATTACCTACAGCTATGTACATAGAACAGCCCACTTAAATCATAAAATTTCTTTTTGACAGAATAGGCCATGTGTAACTTAACTTACATGAGCCTCTTGTGGCGCAGAGTGGTAAGGCAGCCGTCTGAAAGCTTTGCCCATGAGGCTGGGAGTTCGATCCCAGCAGCCGGCTCAAGGTTGACTCAGCCTTCCATCCTTCCGAGGTCGGTAAAATGAGTACCCAGCTTGCTGCTGGGGGGTAAAACGGTAATGACTGGGGAAGGCACTGGCAAACCACCCCGTATTGAGTCTGCCATGAAAACGCTAGAGGGCGTCACCCCAAGGGTCAGACATGACTCGGTGCTTGCACAGGGGATACCTTTACCTTTACCTAACTTAACTTGCTATACAAAATCATGGTATCAAGTGCATCCTGTGAATTAATGGTATCAAGTGTAGCTAGGCAGCATCTCCAAAATGTTGGCAGAGTTTAAATATGCATAGGGACAAAGTACCAGCTGCTTAAAGAATAAAATGGTTTTATCAAGAATAGAAACAACTTAATAAAGGAGGAGATGGTCCTAACTGTCTAAGTGAGTAAGTGCTGTTAGGATTAACTAATATGGTATGTCCTCAATGAAAAAGAGTGTCAGGGTGCCCAAACCTCCCTCCCTCCCATGCTATTTTTTTGAACTGAAATGTCCCTAGGGAATTGCTGTTTGCCCCATTGAGAAAACTTCTATATAGTCCATAAGTACATACAAACATCCCTAAGTGAGCAAACAGGAGCTCTCCAAGGCCATTTCAAGTTAAAAACACAGTCAAGGACACTTCACCACCACTCCATATACCTGAGAACTCTCAGCATAGAACTCCCAGGATATGTGGTCAATGAGCACGCCCATGAACATGGGTCTCATATACTTAGGCTGTTACTGTTCATGTGCAATTGGATTTTACCAGTCCAAGCCTACCTTCTTCTCAATACTGTGAAAAAGCAAGTTGGTGCTTCCTTGAATATGGAATTCAGCAGTCTCATTAGGAAGGCAAGGGGAAAGCCTTACTTGAACCATTTACACAATATTCATCACACAAAGCTATGCCCATGTCATCTGAATTTTTGAACTAGTGCATTTAATGGCCTTTATCACTAAATCAGTTGTTTGCTTTTCCTGTAATGCTCCTGGCATTATATTCCCCAGTGCTGTGATGTCGTATTAGGGACGCTTCCTCCAAAATGTCTACAGTTCGTATTTTACAAATACTCACCCATAGAAACAAATGTTCTATCTGCTTTAGCTAAAATCTTATGTATACTTCTCTCTGGCAATAAGTCTCAAGAACTCAGTAATTTACTTCTAGGTAAGCCGATGGAACACTGTAAGAACAGGATTTTCTTCCAACCTCTGTCAAGTGCCTACCTGTTAACTTACCACTTGGGAGACTGGGGGGGGGGGAGTGCTTCTTACACCGTGGAAGTGGTACTTCCTTTGTTCCATTCCCCAGAGAGCTGTCAGACTTCCCAGACTAAGCCAGGGCAACCAGCAAGTAGCATTTTAAACTATGTAGATTTCTGAGGGTTACAAATTATCTTAAACCGCTTCTGTGGAGCGGATTAAATAAAAGGGTAAGGGCTGTTTGGATTAAATAAAAGGGGCGGGCCCTGTCTGGGATAAAAACTCGGAGGGCCCAATCAGGAGCCACGAAGCGGTTCCTAATTGAGCCCTCCGAATGTCCATCCAGGGCCAAGCCGCCAATGGGGAGCCGCTCTTTGCGGGTTGGCAGCTTGGCCTGGCCTCGCCTGGTCCGGCCGGGGACTCACCGCACAGACTGAACTGGCAGCCCGCACGGTGAGTCCTCCGCCCCAGGTGCTCCTCCAGCTCAGCGAACAGTGCCCATGGGGGGGGCCGCCGTCGGTGGAGCCGTTCTCTCAGCCAAATGAGCAGCTTCGCCGCATCTGCGACGCAGCGAGGCTGCTCCTCGGCCCGTCACAAGCCCCTGGGACGCTCCGGGTGGTGGGGTGGGTCGCCGCCTTCTCCCGGCCCCAGGAGCAGCCAGGAGACTGTCCGGGGTGGGCAGCTGGCCGCCTTCTCCCGGCCCCAGGAGCGGCCTTGCCATGTCAAAGACGCGCCGAGGCCTCTCCTGCAGCTGGGAGAAGGCCCACAGATGGTCCGCAGTGGGGGGGCTGCCTTCTCCCACGGCTGGGAGAAGGCCCTGGGACGCTCCAGGGTGGGGGGCTCTGTCACCGCCTTCTACCGGCCCCCGAGGCAGCCTCGCCGCATCACTGACGCGGCGAGCCTGCTCCTGGGCCCAGGAGAAGGCTTCGAGACACTCCGGGGTGGGGGGTGGGTTGCCACCTTCTCCCGCCTCCAGGACCGGCCTCGCCGCGTCGCTGACACGGCCAGGCCCCTCCTGGCCCTGGGAGAAGCCCCCCGGATGATCTGGGGTGGGTGGGGGCCTTGCCACCTTCTCCCAGCTCCAGTAGACCAGCCCGTGGCCGGGAGAACGCCCCAGGTTGCAGCCCACTCGCCCCCGCGGCCCAGACCTCCGGGAAGCCTTCGCCTCGTCTCGACTGGCCCCTAGCGCCCATTTTATTCAGAAATAAAATGGGCTTTATTTCTAGTTAATGAATAAATATGGTACTTTTAGAGTGCTGAAAATGCCCATTACATGCAAGAGATAAAAGCCGGTGTCACAGGGAGCATGTGGGACTATGGGTCTAACTAAAAGTAAGACTAGAAGATCTATGATCAGATCAAGGACAATTCTACTGCCAGAGAGAAGTCATGGGCTGAGCTCTCTATTTCTATCAGGCTTATGCGTAGGGAGCAAGAGTTGAATGCCAAATTATATAGGTAACCTGTACTGTTTTCTCTACCATCAATGGGGCAAACTATACCTCCAGAGTCTGCTTCAGGGTCAGGACAACCAAACCAGAAAGCTAAACTGTCCCTCTCTGACCCACCCCTAACCCCATATCATTACTTAATAGTCAAAATGTTGGAGCTTTTATCACAGATCTTTCTGTGCCTGATTTTTCAACTGAGGAAATGTTAATTCCAGTCCCCATTCTGCTGGGCAGTTATGATTATCTCTCCCCCTGTCTACCCACCCTCTCACACAAGTACTTTGTGAAGAAAGACAGAGCTGGGATGCATTTGTAACCTCTGCTGAAAGGGGGTAATATTGTTAGCAGGAATAACTGCCGTTTCTCAAGAGCACCTAATTAGACTTCACAGATCAGAAGGTTAGATAGTCTCACAGCCCAGTCCTCTAAGCCTAAATTGGGGAGTAAAATCCAGTTTTTGTGGTTACTGGTGCCAAGATTGAAATTCAGAAGTCTGAATGAAACAAAAACACTTAGTCCCTATCTCAGTATTTCTGACTGAAGCTTGTCCTTTGGGACAACAATCTTCAGACCATGTGCTTTTAGGAGATTGTGAGATCAACCACACAAAATTGATTTGTGAAGCATGGAGTTCTTCTATTCCTCCCTCCCAATTGTGGACTTTTATAGTCAAACTGGAAAAAATGGGAAGTTCACAATCAGGTCACCCAACATGAGAGAAAAATATTAGCAGCCCCTCCCCATACAACTGCTTTGAGGACAGGTGAAATTAGGGAAATTGTGCTTTACCATTTGCCCCTTCATTGTTTCCTCAGCTCCTGCAAGAAGTTTATTTGGAGAAGAGGGGAGATACCCCATCTTATATATTTCTTCAGTAAGCCTGCCATTTCCTTCATTTTCAATTAAACTGACATCTCTCTGTCCCCATTCTGTCGGCCTAGTGAATTTTCCAAATTTGCAATTTCAGAATGTGCATGGTTTCTTTCTTGTATGCGGACCCTACCATATTTATCCTAATTTTTCAAAGAATAGACTTTAATATAGTATATCAAATTATCAAGGGGTGGTTGGAGATGACACAAATAGTGTTAATGCATTCAAAAGAATACAAGAAAGCCTCTGCATGCTGATTACTAGTCCATTCACTTGCTCTACTGGTTTTTCGACTCCAGGGACATAAACATTGCAAAATACTGAAAGGATTTCTATACAATAGAACTGTCCCACATTGACATAACCACAAGCAGCCAGATGTGTTATTTCCAAGACAGTTTTATCATTATGACCCAACTTGAATGCAGCTTTCCTGATATATGGCTATTAGATGTGAAGTACAATGGAAGAAAAGCTATATCCAGAACATACAAAATCCCCACACTAACTACCAACTGGTTGCTTTAAGACAGTGTGTACAAAAGAAGATTTAAATCTACTTAATGCACCAAAAAATAGGTTGGCTTCTTTATGCAGTGCTTTGCATATGTTTAAGCATATAAATCCTGTTTAAATGTGAGAGTATTAATTCCAAATTAAAGCCCAAGTGCACAAACTGAAAACGGGTATTACTAAGAATGGCATAGTTTTGGAATGTTCTTAAAAGGCAGAAAGAGGTTTCACAGAAACATTTTAATATCAAAAAAATCTTATAAAGCTGGTTACAGTTGAGGATTAATGGTACGGAAAAGTTCTGAGAGAACTCCAAAAGGGTGAAATGTTTGCATGATTCTAGCTCAACATACAGTTCACAGTTTTGTACTTTGGTCGTCAGGAAGGCATCCTCTTGGATGGCGTCTGTTCTTGCCATAAATTAAGGCCAGTAGTCTGTAGAGAAGCACAGCCAAATGGCATGGTCTGTTTGCAGTTCAGAGATTCAGCTACCCACAGCAGTTTGTTCCTCCTATGCAATAATTTAGGCCAGCACCACAAAGTAGCATCCATCTTCAGTTAATAAGTATCAAGTCATCATCACTTTTCCATCTAGGGAAGGCAGAATAAGAAGTCTGTCTCATATACTGATATACACATAGAAAACTTGAATAAAATATGCTGAAAGATGTCCCATAAACTTAATGTATTCTTATTTCTATTTCTTACATTTGTTGTGGAATCTGTCTCTGTGGACACAAGGTAGATTACATCAAGATAAAATCCCAACAAAAACAGAATATACTGATAAAATTTAAATACTTATTAAATAAGTTTGAAAATTATTAAGAACATATTTGAACAACTACTTGCCCAATTCTTCTATTGGCTAGAATGGAGGCAAAAGGAAGTGGGAGGGTTATATATACACTCTAGGTCAGGGGTAGTCAATCTGCGGTCCTCCAGATGCCCATGGACAACAATTCCCATGAGCCCTTGCCAGCAAATGCTCCCCTGCTACCCCTGCCCTAAATGACATGTAGGCTAGGAGCGTTTGACAGGGAGACCAATACAGTTCAGATGTTGGTTTAGGCCTCAACCATAGGTCAGGTGGAACAGCTCCATCCCGCAAGCCCTGCAGAACCATTCAAGATGGCCTGCCCCATCTTTTCAGCTTTGTTTCTCCAACACCCATGGCTCCCTTTATGCAGAACAATGTCTACTTTGACCATCCAATAGGCTGACTAAAGAAAGACAAACATACTTTGAAATCCCATTGCCTCTTCATGTAATATGCAAGTCCTTTGGTTCTTAAGCACGATAGGAACTATTCCGTGTCAGAGATATGCATGTGCAGTTTGTACATGTCCTCATTCAGCAACGCACATAGACAAGGAGCAATGTATTCACTCACTTTACCCCTCTATCTGTTACGGTTTGTCCCTGGAAGCTGTGTTCACTCTAAGCTGCATGTCTGAATGGCTGCTCATTGACACAGGAAACCCTCCTCAGCAGCATGTCTGAAATTGCACTGGGCTTTGCACTGTCCACTGGCCATTTTAAGATCACAGCAGTTATACTCTGCTCAGGATGTGAACTGGTTTCCTCAGTAGGGAGAAAAACACAAACCCAACATAAAACAGATCTCAGTAAACAGAAACTCTAAGCCTTTTCACTTCACTCAAGGGAAACAGGAATCTACCTGAGGTGCGTTCTCCACAGGTATTCGTCTCCCACTTAATTCCTTTTTTAAAACAGCTGAAAAATTTTGAGAGGATTGCAATTTAAAGAACTTAAACTGTGATCAGATTTGTTTTAACTTTTTAAAAAAATTAAAGAACAGACTACTGATTATACTCATTGTCTGCCAGCAAGGGGTTTAAACAAATCAAAAGTAGGAAAAGAGTTTGCTCTTTCATTATATATATATATCCATAATCCATAGTAAATTCTAAACTCCTCCAGATCCATTGAAGTCAATGGGTTTAAGAAGGGGGTACCTCTGCTGAGGTTTGCACCGTAGATGACACATTATGTTCTGTTCCTTCACCATTGCTAGGAACAAATTCCTAAAGCAAAGCATAATAGCAACAAACAAGCTTCAAAACCATACTTGTTATTTGGAAACTCCACAGCTAAATTTCTGGTGCTGCTGCTCATCACAGATCAGACACACGCAGATAACAGCGCTATCTTCAACAGCATTTAGGAGAATGACAAGAGCTGATGGAACTAGTAAGACAGCATGCTGACCTTCTACAGCAACAAAGACTCATAGATGTCTGCGGTTCTTTGCTGTATTCTTCATTGCCACATTCTTTTAGAAATTCATGAAGATCTGTCACTGGGAAGCCACTCTGCTGGTATTTCTGATAGAGGTGTGGTGGTACAAAAGGAGGGGGGGAAACAGTGTAAGGAGTTATGTTACCTGACCTGAGAGTTACTGTCCATTTAATACTATTCACACTTTTCCTACCTTTTTCTTTACAGCAGTGGTCCCCAACCACCGGGCCGTGGCTCCCTCTCCCCGGCCCCCCCACAGTGAGGAACTTCCCAGGCTGCAAGCAAAGCAGCCACCAAAGCGGCCGATTAGCTTGCGGCCTGGCAAGCTTCTTTTTGTGGGAGGGGGGGAGAGGGAAGCAGTGCAGCAGGCCCGTGCATGCGCATTTGCGGCCGCACATGGCACAAATGTGCATGCACGAACCCGCTGCGCATGCGCAAAATTGCCACTCATGTGCGTTTGTGGCTGCACATGGTGCAAACGCGCATGCACGGACCTGCCACACATGTGTGACATGCACGGCCGCCGGATCGCCCTCCCCCCCACCGGTCCGCAACCTTAGAAAGGGTGCGGACTACTGCTTTACAGAATGGGCTTCTAGTATAGAATTGCAAATTTTTGTTAAATGTTAGCTATTATTAAGATCTAGATGAGAATGATAATTTTGTTAAGATTTAGATGTTGCTTTTTAATCTAGCCTTTTAATTATAATTATAACAATTCTAAATTTGATATGTATATATTTTTGTGTGTATCTTTAATATATTGGGAGCGCTTTAGTTGGATATCCCGAAAAATAAGTGCTCCCTGATACTCCGGTCAAAAGGTAGGGTCAATGCGGGTCAAGGCATGAAGGTTGCAGATGGAAAATTTCCATCGACCAAAATCAAAATGGAAATCAGGATTTAATGGAGGGATTTAATCCATCTGGGATTGGAATAAAAGTTCCATGCAGCTTATACCCAGGTTAGGGATAGAAAATTGCTTTACAAGAAAACTCTTAAGCATTCATATAATGGGACTTTAATTCAGGATCTGTTTTGTCAAATGTTGCAGCCCAACAAGAATGCTTAACGACAAATGAGAAAAATACAAGCAGCAGTTTACCTTTATGGTGTCATAGGAATCTGTAATAAGCGCTATAAAAAGACTAAGGATCATATAAATGAAGAGGCTAATGAAGGAATACAGGTATAGCCGACTGAACAGCCAAACCAAAGTACTCTTCTGCTGAATTTGAGCAAATGTAGCAAACATGTCATCGCCATTGACCAAAGAAAACAGACATTCTGCTACTGTGTTCAGATCTTCAAACTAGAAGAGAATGAGAACAAATAGATAGCTTGACACTGTAAAGAGTAATGAAATTAAATATTTGTATTTCTAAAGCATTTCAGATGGGTTTAAGCAATGCATTAAAATTCAACAATCAGTAAGTCTACTAGACATTGACAGTTTGGCTGGGATAAGCTGAAAAGTACTCAAATGAATGCTGATCTGGGTACTTTTTCAGCTCATCGGAGCCAAACCACCCATTCCCTGCATTCAGCTGCCTGAATGCATCCCTCCCCCCTCACTTTCTTAGGCAGTGCCTGAGAAGGCTGGGGGGGGGGGTTGCCTATTGACTGTTGCTGACAGGTGCCCCGCCCACTCCATTTAAATGTCTTCCCAACTGGGCAGGAGAAGAACAGTTGGTTCTTAGATGCTGCTTTTTCCCCACCAGAGACACCCTCTGAGGTGAGTGAGCCTGAGAGAGCCCTGGTATTACTCCTCAGTCAGAACAGCTTTCTCAGTGCTGTGGCAAGCCCAAGGTCACCCAGCTGGCTGCATGTGGAGGAGTGGGAAATCAAACACAGCTCATCGAATTAGAAGACATGCTCTTAAATATTATACCAAGCTGGAAGGCATTTAACTAGAGTGAGCAGGGCGCCTGTCAACAACAGGTGATTAACTCGCTGGCCACAGTTAAAAGGAAGCAGCCAGCATACCAATCAGTTGTAGCCCCCAAAACTTTTGGATTTGGATTTCGCTGAATCCAAAAAGATGAAGGGGTATCTGTACATATTGGATTCAGTCAGATCATTTTCCACCAATTTTTTTTTTTGCTCATGTCTAAAGTCTACTATGGAGCCTCTTGTGGTGCAGAGTGGGAAGGCAGCAGACATGCAGTCTGAAAGCTCTGCCCATGAGGATGGGAGTTCAATCCCAGCAGCCGGCTCAAGGTTGACTCAGCCTTCCATCCTTCCAAGGTCAGTAAAATGAGTACCAGGCTTGCTTGCTGGGGGGTAAACGGTAATGACTGGGGAAGGCACTGGCAAACCACCCCGTACTGAGACTGCTATGAAAACGCTAGAGGGCGTCACCCCAAGGGTCAGACATGACCCGGTGCTTGCACAGGGGATACATTTACCTTTAAAGTCTACTATGACGTACAGAACCACCTAATCCACTATCAAAGATAAATATTAACATAAATTAAACTTTACCTAGGATGAGAAAAAACCTTCAGAGAACACACCCCAGAAGGTAGCAGTTCCACAGAGATGAAACCACAGCAAGAAGGCCAATCTGCCAGCTTCATGACACAGTTTAAATACAGATATGCTTCTTGCTGACTTCACACAGTTTTCAGAAATACCAGAGCAGTAATCCCCAGCGTGGCTCTAGCCTCTACGGTGCCCACTGTGGCACTTCCTGGTGCCCACTTTCTTCTTCCAAAAAGCCACCTTTGCCTTTTTCCCACCACACTGGAGGAGAGGCTTCAAGATACATTAGCTTTTGGTCTGCAGGGCATCCTCACTTGGAAATAGCTTCCTCGTCAGAGGAAGATGCTTGCATCTCCCAATATCATGTAGTACCTCCCCATCTTGTGATTGGATCCCACCCATCATGACAGTAGCTTTGCGCAGTACTCACTACCCTCTCTCTAAGTTCCAAATATGCACAATGTAGTCATAAGCACAACAAAGTCAAGTGCCACTGTACTAGAGCTTTAAGAACATAGTATATTACTCTTTTTCAAGAATACATCAGTCAGAGACAGCTGTTTACCACACCAGACACCCAGGAAGCTACTCAGAAGTACATTTTATGTGACACCAACAATGCCACAGTGTCCGAGTTTTCACCAGGCGATGATTCTGGTCTGCCTTATTTATGCTATTTCACTTTATAGGTTTGGGAATAGAGCAACCAGTTTGAGGAATGGCAAGTGCTGTCAGGAAGAGAAGACCTTCACAGATGTTCTAGATGCCAAGGGCTGGCTCTGCCTACACACTGGCTCTGTCCAAAAGCTACATTGGAACCAAAATCCAGGGGAACCCAGGAAAAGCTTCCCACAACACTGAAGGGGCCGCAAGTATCAAAGCAACAGAGACATAGATGTTGCATTACACAAGCCTAACTTACTAGATTCCAACTTAGTTTCATGCCATTTTCCTGTACCTGCAGAGATAGATCATTATGCCCAGGACATGCACCCAGGACATGCATTCAATGTCACATGAAGAAAGTTCAGAAAGGTCTAATATCGACTGCAATTTGGAGGCATTTAGAAAAGAAACTGAGAATTCACAGGTTCTATTAAAACTGAAAGTGGGCTATCAAGGTAAGGCACTAAACATTTCAAGGACAAGGTCACGCTTCTATGATACAATACTGCCCTCTTGTGAAAAACCAGGATACCTGCTGCAGTCCCAGATACTGTATTCTATTCACTGATCCTCAAGGATTTACCATATTTACCAAAGAATTTTTGTCAGCTTGGCACAGAGGTTAAGAGTGGCCTAATCTGGCAAGCTGGAGTTGATTCCCCATCTCCTCCGCAAGCAGCCAGCTGAGGGACCTTGAGCTAGTCACTATCCTGTTAGAGCTGTTCTCACTGAGCAGTCCTGTCAGAGCTCTCTCAGCCCTACCTGCCTCACAGGGTGTCTGTCTTAGGGAGAGGAATGGAAGGCAATTGTAAACTGCTTTGAGACTCCTTTGGGTAGTGAAACATGGGTTATAAAAACCAACCCTCCTTCATCTTGTTTCTCCTGTAGGATGTTTGCTTATCAAAAGTAAGCATCAAACTGTTTTCTGTAAGCACACATTTGAATCAGATTGTACATATCATCAAGCATATATATAAAAGTCGATATTTTGAGTGCAAAGTGTGAAAACGTCATCCATGTAATAGCTAGCAATGCTATCCCCACCACCACCACCACCCAAATTGCTATTAAAATACTGCAGCAAAATCTGGGTTAAAACAAGCAACACCCTTTGTACCTTTTCATGATATGGTCCTAGAACAATCCAACCACAGAAAGTATAGCCAAGGTATATCATCCCAGCACAACAACAGAATCTTAGAACTTTGGGTAATGAGGCTTGCATGGTTAAAATGAGTACCTATATAAAAAGGAGGGATAATGAAATCTTCAGATTCACACACAAGCAAAAAAGTAATGTTTTAAGCAACATTTGATTCTAGGACTTACATTGTAAGTCTGGAAGTAGCCCAAGTATCGAATGACTCCAACCCAAACGAATAAAGTGGATGTACCAAGCAAAATGCTGCAAACATCATAACTTGCAAGGTTCTGAAAGAATATTAAGTCAACAAAACAGATTTGTGAAATTGATTTTTTGTTCAGGTCATAAGCAGATCAATGAGAACTTGGAATTCCCAGAGCCACCATTGCAGAACACAAAGACTGCCCTATTTCTTACCTTGGCTTTTATTTCCATTTTCATTATAGAGCCAATTATAGTCATCATGTCACTGATAATCACCAGGACATACCACCCATTTATAAATTCCAGGCGATCTGCACTGCACACGTGCCGTTTGTATTTCTCCAGGAAGAAGTTCACAAATCTCTGTTTAAATTGTTTAAAAAAAATTTAAAGTAGGTTGGAAGTTTCTGCTGTTTTGAAGCAGGAAGGCACATAGTCCTATAGTAGTCCGGTCCCATACTAGTCCACTTTACATTTTATTTATTTATTTCTATATTCCCACTCCCAAGTGGCTTGTGGCAGTTTACAAGCATCTCCCCACACTAAAACTGCCTAAAACAATAATTAAAACCTCAGTTACAGTCATTAAAACCCCAATTAAAACCACCCCATGGCTGCGACAAACTCCCTCTCCCCCCTCCCTGGCTCAACAGACCTTCTGACACAGTGTCTCAGGGGAAGCCTGATCTTCTGAGAGGGGCCAGGTCTTCTATGCCCTGGCCTCAACCAAAAACCTGGAGGAAGAGCTCCATTTTGCAGTCCCACTAGGTGGCCTTAATGCACAAAAGTGGGCCCAGCATTAAATCTCCACTTGCTGTGAAAATCACTGAGTGACCTCCGCCCAGTCACACTCTCTCCACCTAGCCTACCCTGAAAGGTGGCTGCTACAAAGGTAGAATCAAGAGGGGAGACCACCGTGTACCTGAGCTCTTTGAAGAAAGGTCAGGAAAAATAAACTCAACAAATAAATGAGCGCAGAAAGGTTGTGGAGGAGCTTGGCCACAGCATGTTATGGCAAGAGAAAGTTCTATCTACTTAGAACACAGTTTGGGTCCAGCAGCACCTTTAAGGCCTACAAAGTTTTATTCAAGGTATGAGCTTACATGTGCATGCACCTTACTTCAGATACCCATCTGAATCTACTATCCACTTAAATATCATAGGACTGTAACAAAGAGCTTTTTAGATTATGCAGGTGATTTGCACCTATACACCCACGTTTTATATTACACACAACCAACAACTTCTTCTCAAATATTTTGGCCCCTATGATGCAATTTCTTCCATTGCCACATCCCTCCTATACAAGTAGCCCCATGACTTGCTCTCCTATGATCTAGGGCCCTTCACATGATCCTTCCTGGCATTAAGAAAAGGAGAAGTTCTGCAGAACAGCTCATTCTGCCAGAGCAATAGATCTAAAGGAAACAAATCCAAGCTGGTAAAAACATAACACTATATAAAACTTAATAAATACTGAGATATGTTCATAAGGAGTGAAGGTGTCCCTTTAGGAAAGAGGGGGGGGGCAGAGTTGGGAAGCTAAGAGATGTCTTAAGAAGGCAATACTCACTTTTTTTTAGCACCCCGGCATTCGTATGAGGGTGGAAGCTCAATTTTATTGTACCCTTCTATACTAAATCCAACTGATACTTATCAACAGTGAAACTGGCACAAAAACAGAGGCAACTAGCCTGGCTGATCACTATGACCTCTTCCGAACCAGGTCAACTGCTGAGATATTTTCATTAAAAGAAAGCAGTTAAGACTAAAATACATAGTCTTCAGAGACAGCGCTAAATTTAGATTCAAGTGGGTAGCCGTGTTGGTCTGAAGCAGCACTATAAAACAAAACCAGAGTCCAGTGGCACCTTTAAGACCAACAGAGATTTATTCAAGGCGTGAGCTTTCGAGTGCAAGCACTCTTCCTCTAAATTTGTTAGTCATGTAGCTGCTATTCAAATTACTTTGTTCCCATGACCAAAACACAAGGTCTATATTTATTTGTTTGGGGGAAAGTAAAAATCAGCCATCAGAATACCGACATTACTTACTTTTTGCAGTTTCAGAGCGAGAACAATGGATCGTGTGCAGAGAATAAGAGAAGCAAAGCAGCTCACAATGACAAACCCATCAAAAACCAAGGTATATTGTGTGTTTTTCTGAACTGTAATAGAAAATACAATCTTGAGTTAATCTCTTTCCACTCTTAGATAGATTGCAAGCAAGTTTTAAAATCACCGCTTGCTCTTCAAAGCGTTAGAACAAACGCCAAAGAGCCAACAAAGGACCAAAGACCGAAAGTGTAAACTAGAAAGAAAGCTTATATACACACCACCCCTGTCAAAGGTAGTTCTCAGACTGGAGCCAGCTGGATACCAAGCACAAAGAGTGCTAACAGGAGAACATAAGCAACAATCCACAAGGAACTAGAACTAGTTTTGAAAATGCTGCTGTTCAAGCTATCTTCTGTCTTACTAGACAGAACATGTCTATCACTTATGTGCAGCAACCCAAGCACAGATGAACTGTCTTCTAACACCTCCCAAATTTGCAACCAGATTATGATGCGATTATAAAACAACTGCAAGACGCAAAGTATAGTCAACTGCAATTCTTTATAATAGTACACATTAATAGTTTGTTGTCTGAGTTGGGAATGAAATGGCTCATTTCACTCTCAGAAAAATTATGACAACATCTCTGAAATCTCACTATGGCCTGTGGTGTAAGACTCATAGAATATTGCACATGTAGTTGCTGTTCTAGTGCAGTCTTACAATTTGTGGCTATAACTGCATAAGCAAGAATTCAAGTGTACACATGTACAGGTTAGTTTTAACATAATACTTACTAGAGCCAGATATGTTCAAGTCTCTGCATTCCTCAATATCAGCATCAGTATCAAAAAATATTTTCATCTTACCACTGTGGGCTCTATTGTTAAAAGTGATCTGTTAATATGAATGTAGCATTTTTTAAACTCGTTTGCTTGATAAAATAAGACATCTGAAAACTTGACATCACAAACTAATCTTTTACACATTGGAAAAATACCTTGTGAATAAAAAGAGATGCTTACAAGCTTCTAAAAATGCACAAATAAGACTGCTTCCACATGGATGCTTTGCTCTGCCATGACTTCCTTGCAGAAGTGCTACTTTAGGGGGCATACAATGTTATCTTCTACTTCTGTGTGTGCCCCCCCCCTCCCATGCAGCACACTTTCCCAAACTTGGTCTTTTTTGAAAGACTGCAGTCAAACTAACTGCTAACATCAGTCCATTACATTTTCAGACTTCTTTTAAAACCGGGGAGTGCTAGATTAGTATAGTGTTAGTGTCATGATAATCTACTACAACAACTTACTAGTAGTTCCGAGCTTTAACTTTAAAAAATGCAGGTTTTAGCCCTTTTTCATGCAGTGTTATAAAGGGAAGGCTGCAGGATGCATGTGAACTGGCAACAAGAGTTGCACACTTATTCTCATGTGAAAGCAACTTAAGTATATAGTTTTTAAAGCCATTTGAGTGAAGGGGTATATTATGCTGAAACAACTTTGGCCAAAGGAAGTGGCAAACAAGCCTCTGAACTGTTCAATTTTATCTCTACAACTATAGACTATTAACGGAAAGCAGTCATATCAAAGGAGAAATAAAACAAAAGTGCAGGCATTTTTACCTTCCTAACAGTCTCCAGTAGCCAAAATATATCCCAAGCCAACCACCATTAGAGAACACAAGACCTTGTACTTGCTATAAAAAGAGACAGTGCAGAAATTTATCTACCTGGGTTTGGATTGTAAGTAGCACAAACAGCCCTACTCTACTAGAAAGAGGCAACTTCCCCCCTCAACCTCTCTCAGCCCCTCTCCCCCCAGTATCTCCAGGAATTTCCCAACCCTACTCCCATGCAAATAGAACAGCAGCCTGGGATCTAAGGCACAACATCTTATTTAGCAAATAGCTTAAGGTCAACTCCAACCTTTTATTTTAGTTATATCCAGTTACAAGCAAACTCTTTGTAAAAGAAAAAGATATGGTTATTATAATCATAAATATGAAGACATCGGATTTTTTGTTGTGAGCCAAAGAACTGGACTGGAGATTTGCTCCCTTTTCTAAGCATATCTTTCCTTACTAACTGCTGGATATATGACAGCAGAACAAGAAAAACTACTTACTTAATGAAAATGTAACATTTTCCATGTTCAGATTTTTTAAAAGAATACTTACTGTATTCTGAAATTCATAGCAATCAGGAAGTTCACGGACATGAATGCTTTGTAGATCAATACCTTTTAGTTTAAAAGAAAGTTCAACTTCTATAAGCCTGAATGATTTGAAAGAGAAAGATCATTGTGATACAGCCCTTTTTAAAAAAATGAAAGAAAACCTGTCTCCAAAACTCATTTTTTACCTGTAAAATTCAAGGCTGAAAAATGATGAATTCTTCAAATCACTCATTTCCTTAGCAGCCAGTACTTGTGGCTCTAGGAGGATGCATTCTGAGACAGAGGAGACAAAAGGTTTTTTTTTCTTAATTATACCAGTGGGGCAGACAGAACATAGGGCTGTGATCCTAAGGCTGGAGCAGTAAACCCCATCAGCCTCAGTGTGACTTGCTTCTGAGTAAACAATCATAGGATTATGCTACAAGACAACTGCCAGGATTTGTTTCCCAATGTAGATGTTGACTGTACACATCTAAACTCCTAGGTGTGCCTTACTACTTCTCTCTGCACACCACCTTTTGATACTATTATGTCAGGGTCCTCTCACTCCCTGTAGGCCCAGAAACAATTGAGTCTATGGGGTGGGCCACCCACTGCATCATAGTGGTTTGGACCCAGTAGAGCTCTGCCAGGATTTTCCAACACAGTCGGGGGCCAGCTGCAGAATGACTCAGAGTCTTGGGTCTGTCAGCACTGTCAGCATCCCATGCCACTGCAGATGTATCTGTCATTGGCCAGTCTCCAATGCCTGAAGCCTCAGCTGGAAGAGGCCTGTTTCCCAGTTCTTTCTAAGACTGGCAATGGGGCCTTTCCTCAAAGCCTTTCTGTAGCAATAAGGTAAGAGACTCCAAGACAAGGGATTTAGCCTTGGACCTGTAGATCTCTGCTTGGCTGTTCCTGTGCAGAAGGCGACTGAGCTGTAGAATGACCCCAAGTTTCAGGTCTTTCAGCACTGAGAGAACCTTGTGCCACTGTAGGTGAATTTGCCATTGGCCAGTCTCCATTGATGCCTGGAGCTTCAGGTGGGAGAGGCTAGCCTTTCTTTTCTTTTTTAAGGTTGTTGGTGGGGCCTTTCTTCAAGGCTTTTCCGTCTTCCATACCAAGAAAGTAAAAGTCTCCAAGAATTTGGAGCTAGGCACAAGTATCTTACTGGAGCACAAAGGCTACTGGGAACTGGTTAGTCAAGCCTTGTGTAGACAATACAGTCTACACAAATTTGCATAGCCCTGCCTGGAGCAAGAGGAGGCATGACTTAACCAGTTTGAATGACTTCCCCCCCCAATGAAGGAGAACAAAAAGTTACACATTGGAAAGGCAATCTACAAACAAGCAAGCCACCTGAATCTGTGAAATTGCTATTGCTAATTCTTTCAGATCTAAACTACTTATTTCCATGGCCCTCACAAGGGAAGATGAGAACAGTCATTTAACGTCCTCCATGAAGTTGGTCTCAAAACTCCAGAGTTTTACGATTCTCTTTTCAAACATATTATAATATTCCCATATTATATTAGCGTAATGCCTTTAGATTCCTTTGCGACAACAGTGCTCAAGACTTGCTTCTTCCAAATGTGGGAGAGTCTACAAACAGGCAGGAGTAGGCCCTGTGGAAAAGATTTGCCAATATGTATTTACTTCATTTATACGCAGCCTCTCTTTCCAATGGAGCCCCAGGATTGTACTCGACTGCTAAGTAATGACCATGTTATGATTGAGAAGGAATGATGCTTCCCTTTACCATAGGAATGCACATTTCTCCCCGGAATGCAACTCAAATATAAAGTCACACTGTAAGAAAAGGCCCCTTGCAAACTGCTCTAATTAGTATGATATAAATTAAAATCTCCTGACATCACATGAAGTTTGGAGCACTTTACAACTCCTCAATCAGACTTTAATTAGAGGATCTGGGAATTGTAGTCCATGGACATCTGAAGGGCCGCAGTTCGACTATCCCTGATCTGGGGGCTCAGATGATGGGACACGACTCCTCCTTATATAATGAAACCAATCGTAAACTGCTTTACTGCTCAGGTCTATCTAAGGGGGCGTACTCCTCTGAAAGTGTGCTTAGGATTTGCGAAAAAAACTATACCTGTTTCAATAGTACTGTCTATGTTCATCGTATCACTCGAAGGAAGCATCTTGCCTTTCCTGTATTGCTGTTTACAGATCTGCAGGCCTGATAGGTCATCTTCATCTTGCTCATAACCAAGAATACCCAGTGATATATTTTTCAGTTGCCAGTACTAGTTGGAAAAATACAACATAATTTTTCTTAAAAGATGGTCATTCCCCTCTCAATATAGAAACACTCATTTATTTATATTTTAACTTATATTTTGCCTTCTCTCAACAGACCCAGGGCAGATCATATATATCAGTGGTCCCCAACCCGCGGGCCCCTGGGCCGCCCTCTCCCCCCACTCCGGAGCGGCGGTCCGCAGCAGGCGAAAGCTTGCGGACCACTGATATATATAACAGATACAATTACATATATAAATATCAGAATACAAAAATAAACATTTAGATTAATTAAAGTTGGAAGTTTATAAACATTAAATTAAGGATTACATGCTATAAATGCCCTTACTAGCTTTGTCTGTTATAAGCAGAAAGGAGGGGGGAGATGCTATAATTCCTCACTGGTAGTTTGCAGAGTGCCTTTTCATCAGCAATGTGCCACATGCAAACATGGGATACAAAGCGCAAGAGATACTCTTCTCAATAACCACCCTCCAGAGATCACAACACGTAAATATACATCTAAATGTAAACAAATAATAAATTGCAAACTAGTTCTATTAGTTTTAAAAGGGGACTATTTAATCTGCCCTTAGTTAAAAAGTAGTCAAAGTTAGTCAGGGCTCTTCTCTGCCTAAACGTATTTGCTTAGGAAGCACAATCCTAGACAGAATTACTCCCAAGAAGAGTCACTTGTTCTTTCCAACAATATGCTATTTACTTCAAACTAGCAAAAAAGCCTGTATCTCAAAATACAATGGGCGCTGGCATGCCCCTCACCTTGCGCCCTGGACAGACCAGCTGAGGCCTGGAGAGGCTTCAGCGGGTCTTTTCAGGGCGGCAGGGGGAAGTGCTGACAGGGACTCTGCTCCTCCCGCCACTAGCCTGGACAGCCCTGCCCCTCATCCCCACAGTGCAACTGAAGCCTGGCAAGGCTATGGCTGGGGCTACTCGGGGCACAGGAGAATGCTGGTAGGAGCTCCTTCTTCCTTCCCCACCCCCATAGGGCCCACAGTACCAGGCCCTCTGCCCTCCCTCTAGCTCCCACTCACCGATCTAGCATTTCTTCTATATGGAAGTTGGAGGGGGATACAGCCAGGAGCAGGACACCTCTCCTGACTGGCTGTTCATTGGCCAATCAGAGATGGGACAGCCAGGGCAACCTACCTGATTGGTAGGTGATGAGTCCCAACTCCTTCCGTTTTATTTATATGTTCAGATAATCCAATGCCACAACTGTCTTGGATGACATAAACTAGACTCATACTGCCCTCAAACTGTACCCTTGTGTTTAAGCCACTGCAGACAAAAATTTTGCCACAGCTAGTGTTATGCCAGAACTAGTATCAGCTGCGAGGAAAACGTCCAGAAGGAAAAAGCAACTACAGAATCTAACACTGGCTGAATCCCAAAGTTTCCGAAGAAAAAGCAAAGATTATATAAACCAATGTTTCAATTGCATCAGATCCACAAGGGCACAGTCTATCTAAATGAGCTACTCCTTGGGATCTACATAGCAAAACAGCAGCCGGAAAATCATTTAACCAAACCAAAACAGAAGCCCTTGAATATTTAGAGATGGTCAACTGATTAAAAATAAGATGGAAGCACAAAAAGAGGAGGCACAATACCAAAAAATAATGCAGACCACGCTCTGGTAATTTAAAGCCTTTCAGCTATTTGATGACTGCAATGTTGCAGGATTGTTCCTGGACTTTCAAGCATGAACTGCAACATTTCTAAACACATTCTTCCATTCTCCCAATTATTGACAAGCAATTTGCAATTATAACTTTTTAAAGAATATGTTTGACTTCAGAGATTCAGCCAGTCACATTATAAGAGTGGATGCAAATTCAAAAGGCACTTTATTACTATGATATGTCTCAGGAAGGTACTTGTCTTTTGATTTAGCTATAACGATTGCAAATGTCTCATTAGAGGGGTCAAAATGTCTGTGTTTTGAAACCATGGACACGTACCTACCTGATTAATTGCAAAAAAGATGCTGTCATAAACTTCTTGCTGTGTGTAGACGCTACTAACGTAGTCATCTTCATCAACACCAGAGTAGTTTTTCAGAAACAGATGCTTGAATGCAACAGTGTTCTCTTCTTTGAAGGAAACCACTAATTGATTACTCAAACCAAACAGGATAAGCTTAAAAAGACAGAGTAGAGTGTTTAAACCTTGTCGTGGTATATCAAACAGCTTGCTATTTTTAATGTGTGCAACACATTTACTAAAATTAACGACTGGCTTTCATATCAGGACATACAAATTCACCAACTTAAGCCACTTCCACACGAGCTGCCACCTCCAGTTTCAGCCATTCATACGCATGTGGGGTTTTTCCACAACACTGCCCTGCATTCATGCCAGAAACATTTTTCCTGTAAAATAAATGTGTGCATTTCTTTTTACCTGAAACAGTTTTTCCATGCCTGATGCTGCTGTTCTCATTCAGTTTCAATTTAAAAGAATGCTTCCTACCAGCTACCTCTACCTAGCCATTAGGTGTTTTTTAAAAAAAACTTATAAATCTCTCTCATTTTCACAGGTCACTTCAAGGGGATAGAGGGGTTCTCTAAACATGCTGTTGAAGTAATGCAAAATAACACAATTGCACTTTGTTACATTACATGGATCTCTGAATAAAGAGGGACAGAAGGTTGCACAGGAAAGATTCTCAAATGGAATGAGAACCAAATGTCTTTGATTTCAATTGGGGCCAGTGATATGGGAACATCTAGCGCAGGGGTAGTCAAACCGCGGCCCTCCAGATGTCCATGGACTACAATTCCCATGAGCCCCTGCTAGCATTTGCTGGCAGGGGCTCATGGGAATTGTAGTCCATGGACATCTGGAGGGCCGTAGTTTGACTTCCCCTGATCTAGCGGATTCCACCCATTCATTCTGCCATCTGTTTTACCATCCACCATCATCCATCAAAAGACACCAGAATGTAGTCTGGCTTGGATGAAACTAGAAAGCCTCTGGAAATTAGCCGGCTGAGGAGATATTGCATATTTGAGTGATGTTATTGTTTTTTAATTTGTGTATTATATATTGTTGTAAGCCACTCTGAGCTGGGCTATTGGGAGGGAAGTATAGAAATCATCAAATCAAATAGATAAATAAAAGAAATAGAACACACACACCTATCTATTCCATGTTTAATTTTTTTTTAAATCTCTAATGTTGTGTTTTTGCTCAAGTACTCAAGTTACTCAATTCAAAAATCACAGTTTTTTTGTGTGTTTCCCTGTTAACTCAGAAAGAGGTGTGGGGAAAATCGCCTTTGCAGCTCTGAAATGTAGCAAACTTCATGGGGGTTGGGGCAGAGGGAGGGGTCGTGCTATAATAGGTAGACAATCACAAGTGGTCAAAGCAACAGTTCGCATTATTCCTGAACTGTGCTATGGAAATATGCAAAATGCTGGATTTTTAAAAGTGCTGTATTATATGCCTTGAAATTTTACATTTTAAAAAGGAAATGCAGGCAGAGATACATAACAACGGGGAAAGGAGTGATGGTGATGGTGATGTTTGCCGACTGTGAAAGGAAAAACTGTGCCACGGGGAATCCCTGTGCAAGATACTGCAGCGGCAACAGGAGAACAGTAGAGCAGAGGCACCTTGCTTCATCCCAGTCTGCATTCACAAAATCAAGTATGCACAGGGTTTCCCCCCACCCCACCCTAATTTTAAATACAAAACGGCTTCAACTGTTCAACCTTTTCAGATGATAGGGCTTAATCTTATGAATAGCTCCATAAACCAGTATTATTTGCATGGTGGTGCTTAAAATAAACTATGTGGCTCTGAGGAAATGCACAATACACAAGAGGGGAGAAAGTCTGGTCTACTTCTACAGCAGCAGACAAAAGACTGAAATTGACAAGTTAATTGAGTTTATATAGAACTCGCCAATAGTATTTTTCATGCTTACTTTGTAAGGACTAGAAGACCACAGCCTCTATACTCAAACATCCACTCTTTGTCCTAGGAACCATCAGTAACTAGTGGCTAGCCTTGTGTTCTTTTCAGGGGTGAATCATCAGAATAAATAAAGAACTTTACAGGTCCAAATGTCACCTGAAAACTTTATGGCAATGCAGTTACTTTCTCCTCTCCCTCTCCACTCCTTTGTTTACAATTCACTTTTGCTACTTAAAACAGACTTAAGAAGCCAACAGTTACCTGAAGATTATTTATTGACTGCCCAATTCATGACAGAGTGCAGTGCACAACTGTAAATTAGCTTCTTTTAATTACCTGGGTGGTAACCATAACTATTTTCAATATTTGTAGCCCCAGTTTCCAAGGTATTTGATGTCTGGCTCGGTATTTTTCACATGGATTCATAAAATAGAACTTTAAATCTTCCTTGAGAGATGCCTCTTCCTTATAGTCTGAATCCGGCTGAGCCATCATACTTCTGTAATAAATTAATTGATGCATTTTACACATCTTCTTTTCATTCAGAAATCCATAAAAAAAGAGAGCTCCTTATTACAGAGAAAGAAATTATATTGCCGTTTTATAGCAAAATAAAGTTCTTTCAACCCACCCAAAGGGCCTGTTTGGACACCTCGCACGACATAGCATTGTAAGATGGCTCTTTTCCAAAAAGCTGGTAAATATTAACATTCAATAAACCAGGATTAAGACAGCATACGTTAAGTTCCTCAATGCCCAGCCACAGTATGCAGACCTGTTTTGCTAGAAGATCCTGATACCCTCAAGACACTTCTTACACCAACTGTTTGAGTCATAGGTTAAGGGTCAACCTACATGTTATGTGCAATTATATATATGAAAAACCAACAGTTCATATCTTTGAAGAAAACCAGTATCAAAAGAGTTTTCAGCAAAGAAGCAGAACAATGTGCTTTCTTCAGTCTTTCTTGCCTACAACAACACTGTGCTGCCCATACACTTTGTTGCTAGAACTGTCTAGGGCAGTGGTCCCCAACCTTTTTATCACCGGGGATCAGTCAATGCTTGACAATTTTACTGAGGCCGGGGGGGGGGGGTAGTCTTTTGCTGAGGGATGTTGCTGCCACCGCCTGAGCCCCTGCTCCCGCTGGTGCCCCTGATTTCCCACCACCCGCTGGGGGGCGCTGCCAGCAGCAGCTGCACAGTGCCACACCGAGGGGGAGCCCCAGACATGGCGGACGCCGGAGAGCACCAAAGGTTAACCGGCGGCAGAGTGGCGGGCAGCCCCCAGGGAGGATGAGGAGGAGCTGTGGCCCGGTACTGACTGATCCACGGACCGGTCCCGGTCCACGGACTGGGGGTTGTGGACCACTGGTCTAGGGCATATTTTCAAAAATATGTTCCTGGGACAGCCAGTCACAGGTGGCAGGGTGAAGAATTGCAGAAGAAAAATGGTAGGTGGGGAAAGCATAAGCCTCTCCTTGGCATTTTTGAGGCTCCTTTCCCTACCAGGATTATCTTACATAGAACTGCTTTTAAGATATACATCGGTCTCAATGCCCAGACCATGAAGACATACACACAGAAACCCTGCAGCTCATCTGGGCCTGAGCTTACCAACATAAACTACCAGTGACAATGAGTTCCTTTTTAGTTGCTTTTACCATCAATCTATATTTGGCCCTGTAACACTGTATAAACAGAACATCTGTAAAGCATCCTACCACAGAAGGAACTAATGAAGCCAATATATCTGCAGCTGTTCATTAGCCAAACAAACCTAAAAATTGCCACCTATCTCATGACTAAAAATATCACACTGAAAGACTTCTTGTGGTCATTTGTGTCAAGAGCAAACAGTGATTTCCTGGAAACCTAAATTACGTATTTACCCAGTTCTATTAGATGACCGGAGTTACAGGGCTTTGAGTTGTGTGCAGCAGTCATATAGTTTGTATGGTAGACTGGGCTGAAGTCAAGTGTGGAGAAATTCCTTGCTACTTCATGTTTCTGGACCTTCCTAGAAGATCAAAGGTGCAATCCAGTCCAAATTCTACTTGGCACACCTCTATCTATTCAGATTCAACAGAAATAGTCAGAGGCCAGCAGTCCAGATCTGCTCTACCCAAACCTCCAGACCAGGGGTAGTCAAACTGCGGCCCTCCAGATGTCCATGGACTACAATTCCCAGGAGCCCCTGACAGCATTCGCTAGCAGGGGCTCCTGGGAATTGTAGTCCATGGACATCTGGAGGGCCGTAGTTTGACTACCCCTGCTCCAGACTGATGAGTTTTAAAAAAAACTCAACAAGTCTTTAGTTTTTTGAGCTGGACTTAATAAAATGGTATATGATATCCTTTGGTTTTGGCTGTAGAACAAACTACAGAAATTCCGGAGACAGATAACCTTTATTCCTGTTTACAGACCCACATGGAATTCTTTCCCTAATTCCAGACAATCCCAAATGCTTTAGGATGCTAAACTAAACAGAACAACCAAATGATGGTTTGCTATCCACTGTGATGAAGAGTATTGCTAGGGGACAAACCAGAATACTTCCATTTATACTTCATGTGGTACCAAACCATAGTTAGGATCATAAACTGTCTTCAAAACCTTGGTTTCAGGTCTCTGCTCTGGATGCATGTTAACCATAGTTCGTTCAGCAGCCTGTACTGAGCCTAGCTATAGTTTTAAGCAGTGTTTGAATGAAGCCATTATCACCAGGTAAATGCATTGAAGAATTGTAGTTTAAACCTGTTACTCCAGAACATTCCTTTCAAAACCTGAAGAATTTTGTGGGACTGTACCATATTTCTCTCTAGTTCAGCATTCTGTTCCATGTAGGGGCCAACCAGTTACTGCACAGGATCAACAACAGAGCACAGAAGCCAAAGTCCAGCACTTGAAGTCAGAGGTTTACTGTCTGTGAAAGTGAAGGTTCCCTTTGGACACAATGGCTAGTAACCACTAATAAACATAACTTCCATGGTTCTGTCTAATCCCCTTTTCAAACTGTCTTTGTGTATATCACTGCAACCTCAGACAGCTGTTTCTATATTTTAATCATTGGTTGGGTCAAAATGACACCCGGCTCTTCCTCCTGATGGATGACCACCCTGATTCTCCCTGTGAATCCTTAGCCAGATGCCTGTAAGCAGTGATGAAGTGGTTCAATCAGAGGTGTCTGAAACTCAACCCTTCAAAGACAGAGGTCCTGTGGCTGAGCAGGAAGCGTCCAAGCGAGGAAGTGTGCCTACCCAACCTGGATGGAGTACAACTATCAAAAACCTAGGCATGATTCTTGATGCCTCCTTTTCCATAGAGGCACTGGTCATGAGAGTAACATGGCAGGCCTTCTACCTTCTGCGCCCTGCCAAGCTACTAGCGCTCTACTTGGCCCCAGATCATCCAGCCACAGTGATCCATCTGACGGTGACCTCTAGACTGGACTTCTGTATCTTGCGCTTTGCAGGCCTTTCCTTAACCTTGACCTAGAAACTGCAACTGGTCCGGAATGCTGCAGCCAGGATCCTCACAAACACACCATGGAGATCCCACAACCAGCCTGCCTTCAACAACTTCACTGGCTTCCAGCTGAATACCAGATCAGGCTTAAGGTTCTGGTAATCACCTTCAAGGCCATCCACAGACTGGGCCCAGTGTACCTGAGAGACCACCTCTCTGCCGATACCCACAAAGAACATTATGTTCTGCCACCAAAATGGCTGAGGATCCCTAGCCCCAAAGAAGCATGTTGGGCCTCAACCAGGGCCTTCTCTGTCCTGGCCCCCACCTGGTGGAATGAGCTCCCTGAAGAGATCAGGGCCCTTTCTGAACTCCCACAACACAGAGCCTGTAAAAGGGAGCTCCTCCACCAGGTATTCAGCTGAAGCTGACAAGACTTTACACTATTCAGCTGCCCCCCCACACACACACACATCACAGTAATCCTTCCACATCCTGAACTCAACTGATCCCCCTACGGGCTCTGTCTACAAAATTCTATTCCATTGTTAATTGTTCTACTGTTGTTACTCAATACTGGTTCTTACTGTTATGTTATGATTATTGTTATTACAGTTACAATGAGTGGGAGGATGGCATAGAAATATCCTTAACACGCCCGCGGCGCCATGGGCGCCGCGGACTAAATAATTTGTTAAGCCCTTGGTGGGAGGGCTTTTTCCGTGATGAGGAAGGGGCCTGATTGGCCCCTTCCTCCGGACAGACCATCGCCCGGGCCAATTCCCACCCTGCTGACATTAAAGCTTTGGATATATGAGCTTATTATTATTATTATTATTATTATAGATTTATTTCCCGCCTCTCCCGACAGGCTCGAGGCAGGTCACAACAACTAACCCCATTAAAATTCCCATTAAAACATCAATCTACTAACATGACGGCTAAAAATCCCATCTCTCCCCCAATTATTAAAGAGGTGAAGAGGAAAGGATAGGGGAGTAGCGTACACTCCAACTCCTAGGGGGGGAGCGATGTCCCTGATTCGCTGACCCCAGCCTCAACCATAGACCTGGTGGAAGAGCTCCATTTTACAGGCCCTGCTGAAAGCTTCATTGTTGCATTCACATGGCTACATATTTTGTGAAACCATCCCTGATCCAAACCTCTCACTAACCTACAGGGCTGTCTGCTAGTATTTCACATGCTCCTTCACACTACACTGCTGAAATAGCACGAGGCTGACTTAACATTAACACACCATATAAACGTTAACTATAACCTAGAAGCCAACTCCTACAGCTGCCACCGCCTCCTCCTCCTCCAGAAAGGCTACCAAATTCCTCAAGGCAAAGAGACCTCATTTTAAAGTCTTAACAGTTTCTAAGTTTTAATATAATTTGAAATCCCAAGACAATCTCCCCGGGGCAAAAACCATGCCCTTCCACTCCTCTCAAACCACCAACTTACAGGTGCATTCACTTCCAACAGGCTTCTGAGATATTCATTTATGTTTGTAGTAGCCAAGAGACTTTGTATAAGGCAGCAACTGCCTATTCCTTCACAAAATGCAGGAAGACCAAACTGAAATTTCATCATAAGTTTTGGGAAGGGGCAGGCCTAAGGGGCCTAGCCCAGATTCTTAATTCCTCCTGATGTTATCACTTTAAAGTACAGGAACCTGCTACATGCAGAAGAAAGTGTCAAAGTTCTGTTTGCCTTCCTAAAGAAAAAGCAACTTTAAGAATGTATTTCCTGCACAGTTACCTGGAAGTTTTAATGAATACATTACAGTTCATGAGTAAACGCACAGAGGATCAGACGGCACAGTTAGAACTCTACTCCGGAGTACCTCACTTAAATCTGTGGGAGTGACTTCTACTTTTTTAAAAAGTCCCTGTTAAGGAACACAGAGCAGGCACGACACCACCTTAGCGTCCTTTGCCACCCTTCCTTAAACATACTGCGCTTATTTGGTTAGGCAATTCGAGCAAACACCCCATTGTCATTACAACGAATTATTTTTAGTCCTGATCAAGCGAGGCAATAAAGACAGGAGAAATGCCTCCAACGGATCACTTTCAGAATGCGTTTGCAAAAACGGTCTGCCGGGCCCGCCTCCACCTTTCGATAAGCACGGCTCTTCCACCCCAACCAGGCGGGAGCCGGTCCTTCCGAGGCAGTGCGAGCGTGGCAACTACCGAAGTTCATCGTTAACATTTAAACGCAAACCTGCGATTAATAAAGGCGCCACAGGCAATTTGGCCCGACGTCCCATGCCTTTGGAGAGGAATCCGCGGGCGGCACATCCCCAGGAAATGCGTCCCGTCTCCCTGCCGCACTCACCTGGTCACCAGCGTCCTCCCCTTCCCCAGGTACTGCATGGCCACGATACACGGGCGCCGCAGCTTCCCTGGCCCTCGGCTGGCGGCCACACGCTCAGCGAGCGGGGCGGGACCCATGGAGTGCCCGGCAAGGAAGCGGCGCTCAACTCAGCCGGCGCCAAGTCACGTGGAGCTCGGGCAGACGCGCGGAGAGAGCCGTCGAGGCGAGCGGGGCTTACGGCATCCTCGGCATCCGCTGCCTTTCCCGCGCCTCCAAGCAGCGCCCTCAGCACTGCGCCCCCTCCTCCTCCTCCGGCTTTTTACCGGCAACGAGGCGCTCCGTCGGTTTTAAAGGCGCCAAGACGCGCCGCGTGGGAGCATGTTGCTGGCCCCTGTTTTTCTGGCTGGCTCGGCGCGCCATTTCCCCCTGGTGAAATTCAGAGTGCAATCCTAGGCCTCCTTCTACGGCGAAGGGAACAGGACTGACTTCCCAGCACTGACAGGACGCAGCCCAAGCGTGCTTAAGGGTGTTTACGCGGCATTCCCTGCTCTGAAGTAAACGTGCTTCGGGGCACGGCCGCTTCGCAGGAAAATCTGCCTGCTAGCGTCCCTTCGCTATTCAGTTACGAAAGGGGAAGTAGCGGTATTTTAAGACGAACATTTTATTCCTGCTGGCAGAGTAATTAACGCAGCAAAAGTGCACAACCTGAAGATAAAGCTTTATTTTTTTGATAGTTAACGAGCAAGACAGAAATAGTTCCATAACTGCATCAGTATCAGAGAGAGCAAGCATGGAAAAGAATATTTCCTTAAGCGTAGCAATCTGAAAGTACTAACTTCACTATCCCGTCGAATTGTCTTCTTGCTGCCCCCTGCAGGATCTCCTCCTTTGTACACCAGTCAGCTTTTTCCAACAATTTCCGCACAAATTTTCACAGGCTAATCTGCAAAATAAACTTTTGCCACACTTTAAAGTACTACTAGATTCCTGCTTGGATAAGATGAATTTGCATCTTCAGAACAAACTTTCACTTTCTAGAGTCTTGTTGAAAATGGGGACCCAAAGTAGCATGCTTCATCCCCCACTCCGGTATCACCTTCACAACAACCTTGTAGATTATCCAGGGTTATATGTGACTGGCCCCAAGTCACCTGGCAAGCTTCAATGGCAGAGTGGGATACAAGTCCAGCATGCTAACCACTATCATCCAGGCTCACTCAGGTCCCCCAGAAGCTCTCTCAGGTATTAATACAGAATCCTAGCATGAACATATGGGTGATTAGAAGTACATCCCACTGTGTCCAGTATGAGAATTTCTCTGTAAGCTCTGAAAGACATGAGTGATGACCTTAGGGAAGTTCAATGTTAATGGATGTGGCACAGGTAGCTATTTCTCTTCTTAACATCTAGAAGAGATACTGGAATTCAAGCTTTCCTTTGCATCAGTATGGAAGACCTTGTAATTGACACTATCTTACTAAGTGCTTTCTTAGACCCATTATGCACGGGGGGAATAGCGCACATTCGGGGTGGAATGGCGGCGACTAAAATCACCGATAACGCATGGTGCTGGCTGCAACCGGCTGCAGCTTCGGTGCATGGCGCCGAAAAAGCCGCGTTAGCGAAACACGGAAGAAAGCGCAACTTCCGGGTGACCGGGGCGCAACCAGAAGCGGCACCAGGATCGCCGCGTGCATAATCGGTTACTCTGGGTTTTGCCGCCATTGTGCCCCGCCCTGTGCATAACCGGTGTGCTTCGCGTCTTCCTCCTCCGCATTTTCCATGTGACCCGAAATCGCCATTTCGGCGGCCGTGCATAATAGGCCTTAGTGATGACAAAATTGGACTCTTCATTTACCCTCATTGTTCTTTCTCCTATGTTGGTCTGGAAACCCCTTGAACAAATTAGAGCTGAGGTTAAGCACACTCCCCTCAATTAACACCTGCAGCTCCATGAGACTTGCTTTCTCCATCATGTAATTCTACTAGAATACTGGGACCAGGTGGGCAGAGCCAGGGTCTTTTCCCACTGCCTTCCTGAGAACAATAGGTTTTCACAGCTTTACTTCTCTCATTTAATGCTATATAAGGTTGCTCAATGGTCATGTAATAAAAGAGGGTGATTTTTTCTTTATAAGAAAAGCTACCAAGTCTTTTATGAGGGTACACTAACTTGTAAAATAGCATATTAATTTCCTAGACCTAGATAACTCCTACCTATAGACCACGCCAAGTGAGGCCTTAATTGTCCACACACAGGCCAATGTTTACCAGAGCAAGGCCAGCTGTTCTGTGACTCCTTTCTTGATATTCAGATGAAACACAGCTTTAACACAAACTGTCAAAATTGAAGATTGCTTTTGAGGCAAGAGTGAGTAATTCCATTGAAAAAAGCCAATGCATACATGGATGTTGCAGCCATCAAGCAGCAGGTATGCCTGAATGCGGTGTTACAGCTTGCACAGCTTGCATGAACATGGTCATACTATATATTCAGCTGTAACAGAAAATAGATTCAGAAAATACTATAGTATTATTCACTGAATCTCTCCTTAGCCTGACTCCTAAGATGCTACAGTGCCCCAATTCCATCTTAGGTAAAGGTAAAGGTATCCCCTGTGTAAGCACCGAGTCATGTCTGACCCTTGGGGTGACACCCTCTAGCGTTTTCATGGCAGACTCAATACAGGGTGGTTTGCCTGTGCCTTCCCCAGTCATTACCGTTTACCCCCCAGCAAGCTGGGTACTCATTTTACCAACCTCGGAAGGATGGAAGGCTGAGTCAACCTTGAGCCGGCTGCTGGGATTGAACTCCCAGTCTCGTGGGCAGAGCTTCAGACAGCATGTCTGCTGCCTTACCACTCTGCGCCACAAGAGGCTCATAATAATAATTCCATCTTAGAGTCTTGCAAAGTCTGTCTTGTCCTGATGTTTTATGTATAATTTCCTGTGGCTGGCTTTGTATTCTATTGAGATTCCTTTTCTTACTTCTGCTTTTCAGCTTAAGTACTAATAAGGATTATTGTCAAAGTGGTGTCAGTACATGATTCAGTGAGTCTAAATGACCCAGGGATCTGAAAGTACTATCTTGTTAGATGTAATAAGATCACAGGGAAGTTCAATGTTAATGGATGTGGCACAGGTAGCTATTTCTCTTCTTCTTTACAATTCTCGTTAACTTCTGCCTAGGTGTTATTGAGGATATGCCAATGCTGATGTTATCTGTTCAGTCGTGTCCGACCGTCGGCGATTTTATAGGAAAGTCTTTGCCACGTGCCCGTCTCTGACTGCTTCTTTTAGTTGGTTCATGGTCATCCCTCTGTAGGCTTTGATTGTGTCGAGCCAGTGGATCCTTTGGTGACCACATTTCCTTTTGCTGCTGACCATGCTGAGCATTAATGATTTTTCTAGCAAGTTTGATCGCATGATCTGTTCAAAGTAAGTGAGCTTTAGCTGGGTTGGCTTAAAAATGAGCAGACAGTTATCTTAGAATCAGTACCAGGCTCAGGTTGTTTCCCTTTCCTTTTTAGATTTTCTATATTATCTGTTTATTATTTGATTTGTTATCTACCACTCCTGTACTAGCCAGCTTGTGGCAGGTTACAATAAAAATCCCCACAGTAAACCATAAAACCCCCTACCCTTAATATTAACAACAATGGCAGCCATCCAGAGCTGAGAATGAAGCAAAAATTTTAGGTGCATGGAATCTGAGTCAACAGTTGTAGTAGAACATAGTGGATGTGCTTAACTATCAGGATAAAACACAGAAAAGCAGTTTCATGCCTAGTCATGAGAAAAGTTCAGTGAGCTTGTTTTATTACCAATCCCGACTAGCAGTGTCTCGGTATTTCAAAGCCTAGTTTGAAAGGCTATATTGCCATTTGCCCGGGATGTCTTGCATACACTGAAAGTGAGAACGATACATCTTAACTCCCTGCGTCAGGATGATTCACCATGAGTTTCTTTAATGTTTGTCTTGTCCTGCAAAAATGCAGTTTTTATCTTGTATGCTTTTGCTCATTACTTGAAGTGTAATGGGAGCACAAAAGTGAAGGTGTAACTGGGCAACATCTCCATACTAATCGACATTTTTTGGAATGACGCTTTCTTTTCTTTTTGAAATGATGCTTCTCTGGCTCCAAACAAACTCAAGCACACGTTTGACACACAGCAATATTAAATCCTTTCAGGACATACAACAAGGCTGAAACAAGGAAGTGCTGATTAAATCTTTACTCCTCACGTCAGTGTTAATTAACTTCAAAGTTTAATACAATATCCACTACAGCATCTCTCTATAAAAAGTGAACAGTACATAATGTTTCCAAAGGTTGTACACAGTACATAAAAATGCCTTGCTGTTCATTCAGCACCCTGCCGTGATTACTGCTTTTACATCTGAAGGTTTAAAAAGTCTAAAAAAAGACTTCCTTTGTATCCATTTTCCAAGTATGTAAGCGGATAGCAAATAAGGCATCTATAAAAATCTGCTTTAACATCAAGGTTCTGGGCCACTGTTTAGCAACGTTAAATCTAGCACAAAAAGTTAGGAACATATTTCTGGTTAGTTCTATGCATTATTCCTTCCTTTTATGTTATTGCAAACAGTCTGCACCTGTTTAATATGGACAGAAATACAAAACCCAATGTCTTACATCAGTGGTCCCCAACCTGCGGGCTGCGGCCCGGCGCCGGGCCACGGCTCCCTCTCCCCGCCCCCCCCCCCCGCAGTAAAAAACTTCCCAGGCCGCAAGCTTGCGGCCCGGGAAGCTTCTTACTGCGGGAGGGTGTGGAGAGGGAATCAGGGCCGGGCTGCGATTCGGGCACGCATGGCGCATTTGCACATGCGCAATGCGCAGGCACGGCCCATGGGCGCGGCCCGATGCGGGGGCGCGGCCCGATGCCCTGCTGGTCCCCAGCCTCAGAAAGATTGGGGACCACTGTCTTACATTATATTTGAAAGACAAAAGGCATTCCATTTTACAATAAATTCCACTTCATTTTCTTTTCGTTGAGACTGAAAAACAAGAATGTTTAATCCAATGTGTGTTTTAATCTTTTTATCTGTGATTTTGGACAAAACACTACTCAACATTGTTGACTGAATGACAGAGAGACAACTTGAGCATCCAACTATACTAGTCTTTGCAGCTAGGATAGACACATACAGAGAACTCTTAACTAAACAAAGCACCTTGGGAAAGCAATGTGCGAAAAGACATTTACTGGACAGTCACCCAAACATTATGCCTGTTGGGCTAAGATCATGAGACGAGCATGCAATATCACAGGCAGTTTTCTATTGCATTGCTCTTCAATGCTAGTGAATGTAATAAGTTCACTGGAACTCAGAGTTGTCAACAAGAGTTATACGTAGTCAGAATATTTAAATGCTGCAAGAACGTTCAACAGTGGAGTTTTGTGCCTTATGTACAGAAATGTGTGATGAGTATGTAATCCAGAAGTTTCCAGATGCACTTGTCAATATGTTTAAGACCTAAAAATGGAAACAAAAGAATACTATATTCAAAGAAGATTATGGATTTGAAAAATACTATTTGCATTTATACACTCAAAACAAAACATTTTGATGAACTGAATACATTCTATATACAATGTTCTAATAAACAGGAGTTCTCATCTAGACTTCTAACAATCTATTGCTATATGTATAAAAGACACATTATTACATTATAGTGTGAATTTATTTCTGTTGCGATTATCAAAGTTTGGTTGTTCTTTTGGGTCCCATACCACATGCCTGATTAGTCCTTCTACTGTATTCTGGAAACATGTAGGAATCATCTTTCTGCTACTTTAAACATCATCTTCAGAATCTACAGGGTGATTTTAGCCTCACCAGTACAACTAGGTGAATGTCTATATATAATTAATGTAAATTTCTACTTAGTGCAACATAAAAAAGCAGGAACCAACAGGTTTTGTATAAAAGGTTTACATTAGTATTGCTTCTGTCCATTGTTTTATAAGTTGTAGGAGCCCAAAACACTAATTAGGAGTACAAACTATCCATTATTGTTAACAAGCAGTAATGTTTTACTTTTGTAGGCTACACATTTTCACTAATTGTTTTTCCATATGCCTTTTACAGAGGACATTTCAGAAGACCTGTTGCACTGTATACTATTTAATCTATCTCTGTAGTCACTTAACATTGCTGGAATGTGCAAGATCTGCAACCTGGGAGGGGGAGACTGAAACTGTGCAAATAGGTGTGTTCAAAGGAAGAACACAGCAGCAGATGGGTCTCCTTGGTGAAGACAGGCAAGTAGACAGAATAAAAGATGCTGACAAACATTCAGAGCCCAATACATTTAAAGCCCAATACAGCACAAGAGAAAAGTGGGTGAGAAGGCATTGCCAGTGCACTGAAAGATAGAGTGCAAAAATCAAGATGGGATACTGCACAAGCAATATTTCCTGAAATGAACCAAGCTTTCAGTGAACCTTCCTTGTTCACTAACCTTTTACAACAACAGAAGAGTGTTATCGGACTCTCTTCTTCTAATCGGTACCTTCCTGAGTTTGGTAGGTCTTTGCACTGTGCTATAAATGCTCGGAGTTCTGTCTCTGGAAAACCTTCTTGTTGGTAATGCTGAAAAATGGCACAATTATTAGCTTCAACACACTCAGACTGAAAACTACTGCAATAGATAGTATTTCAGTTCCAACAGCTGCTGATCAGAATCACTTCCCCCTGGTACAAAATCACTGCATGCAAGGATACCAAGTGGCAAAACGAGTGAAGGAAAAGGGCTGGAGTGGATAATCAGTACATGTTTTATAAATGATTGCAGCTTCCTCTCCAAATTAGATTAGAAACTTCATGCATGCCACCCTCAAGTTACTGTGGAGAGCAGGTCAATCCCTCAGCAAAAGGAAGAGAGGTTCTGTGTGGTTCTACTCCCCCCCCCAGATGTGGGGGGGAAAACGGGGTCTCAAGTATGCCTGTTGTCAGATGTGCACTTTCTGAGCCAGCTTTCTCAACACAGGTTTTTAAATGCCATACATTTAAGAGTCATTGGTCTTGATTGGTCATTGGTCTTGATGTCTTTTCTAAGCCCCCATGTGTTCTGCAGCTTTTCTGAACAAGACTTCTAGCTCAAGCAAAAGAGCAGCTGCCATCCCCAGAACTAGCTTCACGCAGAACCCGGTACACCAGTCTAATAAAGGACTTGCATATGGAAACAGGATTCCATGAACATATCATTAACTGGATCAGGAAATCACCTGTATAAGTCAGGTGTCCATCCAAGACCAAGTTGTGCTTTCCACTTAAAGCAATTCAGTGCAGACCTGCTCATGTGCAAGATCTGCTCATCTATTCCAAACCACATAGAATTTGTTCACAAATAAGCAATACCCATATAGTGGGAGAATACTGAAAAGGTACTCATTTTAATTTATTGACCTAGAACATTATTTCTTTGACGTAACTTACTGGCATATCAAACCCAAGAAATGAGAAATACAAACAAGCATTTTTAGATTTAACTTCATGTAACAGTGGCCAAAACTATCAGGAGAAAATACACAAGGATTCTTGTATCAGAATCAGATAAAGCTTTTTTTAAACTTTAGGATGCTTTAGGGTGCTTAGAGCTGATCCTGTGTTGAACAGGGGGTTGGACTCGATGGCCTGTATGGCCCCTTCCAACTCTATGATTCTATGATTCTAAACCCTCACACATACCTTAACAGTTTCATATGTGTCTGTAATAAGAGCAATGAAGAGACTCAGCACCATATAGATAAACAAACTGATGAATGAGTAGAGGTAGATCCGACTGAATAACCAAACCAGATAGCTTTTCTGCTGCATCTTTTCAAATGTAGCAAACATGTCATCTCCATTTATTAAAGAAAAGAGACATTCAGAAACCATATTCAAGGAACGGAACTAGAAAAAAAATAGGTGAACACACAAAAAGTTCATGATGTTTGAATACAGCCACAAAGTTAGTGAGACACACAAACTGAACATTTCCTTAGGAAGTTTTACTCTCTTTGGTACTAGGCCATTTGGACAGAAAGCTGCTGGCTGGCAGGAAGTGAAAGCCAGTCTACACTCACAACAGGGGCCTAATGCAGGATGTGTGAGCAGCCCAAGGAAGGGGCATATATGGACCTGCTTCAGACTGGCTTGCCTTCTTTGGCCACAGCAACAGACCAAGCAGTAAGCTGATTCCCCCCCCCCACACACACACACACACACACCACCCCATAGTGGGAACAGTACAGGGGAAATTACTGCAGTGACCCACAGACCTCATGGCTAGGGGATTGGATGTGACACACTTCCCTCAAGCACTACAGAAGGCTTGGCAAGGAAGAACATGAGCCATACTCATGTGATAGGTCAGGGCTGGAAGCCAGGGTGGCCTCCCCAGTAAGATCAGGGATGCACAAAACAGAGGAGACCTTTCTGCATTCTCTGGATAGGGTTTTGGCTGCAGATCCCTCTAGAGCATGCTTTCTCAACCAGGATTTTGTGTTACTTGACAGCCCTGGAAGGGTTCTCAGAATGGGTGGGAGTTAATTATATATATATACTTTAAATTTGTTGAACAATTATTGGGTGATTTGACCATACACCGTCATGTTGATCTGCCCTCCCCTAAAATGGCCTGGAGGGGGAGGGGAGGGGAGGGGCCCCAGGTGGATGTGTAACACAGCTATGCTTCCCAACCAGATTTTTTCAGTTATGTGAGGAGCAAACGTAAAGGAAGCAATAGGCCCACTGTTGGGTGCGGATGGACAAACTCTAACGGAAGATGCAGAGAAAGCAGAAAGGCTTAGTGCCTATTTTACATCTGTTTTTTCCCACAGGTCAAAGGGTTTAGGCACATCTAGAGATGGCAGTAGCCAAAGGATAGTGTCTGGCTGCCCAGAGAAGCTCAGGTGCCATTCAGAAATTCTTCTAGCACAAAGGTGGGCGTAATGTTTCAAGGGTTTCTCAAGGGTAAAAAAGTTGAGAAAGGCTGCTCTAGAACAATGAAAATAAAGTTGGTCCTTTGATTATCCCAGCTTAGGGTGCCAGCTCTCCCTATCCCACAAACAATTGAAGTCAGGCCTATGAGAACTTGGAGTTTTAAAAAAATTATGTTTCTGGTATTACTTTATTCTAAAAATTATTGTATTATTCTAATAATAATAATACTTATTTTGTTCTAATATTATTTTCCCCTTGCAGTTCAGGGCAACATGTCTGCATTAACCAATGTCTCCTCCTTCCTTTATTCTTCCAATAACCCTTTGGTTGGGCTAAGAGATAGTATAGTCTTGAGGCAGTCTGTTACCCTGGTTTGAGTATTTATTCATTATGCCAGCTCCATAATCTATATGTGTGATACAAACTAGCAAATACCCGTTCTGCATATATTTTTAAAAAGTTTCCTATGCATAATTTATTCTAGTTTTGTTAGCTGTAGGAGGACCTAGTTGGTGTTTCAAACCACCACTAGAACACTGAGATCAACTACACACAGTATGATCCCCCATACTAACATGGAACAAATCTTACAGTCATATAGGGCAGACACTTATTTTTTCCACTTGTAAATGAAAAGTTTGATAGATTCTGAAATCTGTATCCAATACCATATTTTCAGGACTACATGTTTAGTAGTAATTATTTCCACAAGGTTGTTCAGAGGTCTTTCTCTCTGGTACTGTCCACATGGACAGCACAAAAATCAATAGTATAAGCCCCTATGGATGGGTTAGCAGCATGCTTATTTCCATAGATCCTTTCTTCAAGAATTTTTAAATGACAAATTGTTACAATTACACCTCCAAAAGGAGTTCAGATAATTTCTATGCAAGTCTGTAAAAATTAAAACCATACAGTACCTTAACATGATATGGACCCAGCACAATCCAGCCACAGAAACAATAGCCCAAATAAATCATTGCAGCACAACAACAGAATCGAATGACATTGGGCAGTGCTGCACGTAAGGTCAAAATCAGCAGCTGCAAAAAAAATAACCCACCCCCCCAAAAAAAATCTGTTAGACTTCATCCAAACATTCAGCACAGCTAGGCAGCAACAGAAAATAAAACAGGCATCAACTCTATGGAAATACAAGATCCTCACATTATACTTCTGAAAGAAGCCTAGGTAACGAATCACTCCAAGCCACACAAGCATGGTAGAGCTGCCCAACAGGATACTGCAGACATCATAGCTGGTTAGACTCTGTTTCACAGAAATACAAAAAAGAGAGAGAGAGAAATGGAAAGTCTGTTGGCCTTTGCTAGATCCCAGACCCAACTGTGTAATTGTAGCAAAATTCAGTGTGGCTTCCATGGCCCAGCAGCCGGCTCAAGGTTGACTCAGCCTTCCATCCTTCCGAGGTCGGTAAAATGAGTACCCAGCTTGCTTGGGGGGGAAATGGTAATGACTGGGGAAGGCACTGGCAAACCACCCCGTATTGAGTCTGCCAAGAAAACACTAGAGGGCGTCACCCAAGGGTCAGACATGACTCAGTGCTTGCACAGGGGATACATTTACCTTTACCTAGACACTCTTACTAGGCAACAGACAACACATTTGCTCTATTAGCAGACAGGTAGGATTCTCCTTCCACTAAGGGGCATCCCCATGACACAAGTGGTCATGAGAAATGGAGAACCTATGAATTCTGAAGCTACACCGGTGGAACTGGTACCTGATGGATTTTAACCCTGGCTGAATATGTATGCTAGACATTGCTGGAAAAGAAGACAATTAGATAGCACCTTCTCTTTTCTGTTAATTATAATTTCTTGTCTGTTTCCAGATTACTACTCTTAGGGCAGTTTATCCCTTCTGCTTGGAAATGCCACAGTCTCTCCCCCTTTCTCAGCTAGAAATGTGGTTAGGAATCAATTTTGTCTCTTCTCTTTCCTATCTATATTAGTTCCTATATAAATCTTTATTGCCTCTTTAATCAGGTTGTATACTGTTGTGTTAATTAGTCTGCCAACAATTACCTCAGTATTAGCTGGTTCAGGGCTCAGCATATACATGCATGCTATTTTAAATATGTAAACTAGAACTCTAGGTTCTAAGAAGGCTTTGAAAATTGTGTTAATGCAAGCATCTCACCTTTGCCTGTATTTCCATCTTCAGCGTAGAACCAATTATAGTTAGAACATCACTAATAATAATCATAATATACCATCCATTGACAAATTCCATCTGATCGCTAAAAGATACTTCTTTATTATAATGATGCAGGGAAAAGGCGACAAATTCCTAAAGAGTGAGGGTGAGAGAAAGAAGAAATTGTGACTGAGGAGCTGGTGAGACACTGTATTAGGAATCTGCATCAAGCTTAACTTACCCTTTGTAGACGAATTCCTTTAATCACAGATCGTGTGCAAAGAACCAGTGATGCTGAACATGTCAATATGACAAAAGCATCAAAGATCATCATGTAGTGAGTATTCTTCTGTACTAAGGGGGGAAAAATCAGACATATGATTCACCGCTCATTACCACACCTGTGTGAGACCAAGCAGTCTGATGTACCAGGCAACCCTCATGGCAGAGGAGCAGTGATCTCCTCTTAGCCTACCATAGGAATATCTCCAGGAAGAATATCATGTAGAAAAACATGAATGCCTATTGTTACAGCCCTGCTATCGTAAGGAAAAACTATACAGCATAAAGCAGGGGTAGTCAAACTGTGGCCCTCCAGATGTCCATGGACTACAATTCCCATGAGCCCCTGCCAGTGCTGGCACGGGCTCATGGGAATTGTAGTCCACTGACATATGGAGGGCCACAGTTTGACTACCTCTCCCACGGGAATTGTAGTCCATGGACATCTGGAGGGCCACAGTTTGACTACCCCTGGCATAAAGCCTCTGAATCCAGTACCATTTGAAATTAATAAGCATTCTTGTGTATTCTAACAGACTTGGTGTACTTATATATAAACATCAACAGTTTACACAGATCAGCAGAGCACTCCATCTAGTGTACAAATAAAGCAGCTTTGCTGTGTTACTCCAGTTCCATTAAAATATACCATTTAACCTTTCAAGAATTTAATACTCTCACTCCATAGATGCTCTGTTCCCATTCCCAGGGCAAGGCTTGTTCTAGCATCTTCTTTCTAAAGTCACAAATCTCAAGTGCCAACGGAAGGGCTGGCTATGTGGCAATTCCACTTTAGCACAATTCCATAAACCATTGGGTGATATCTCTGGACTGGCCAACAAGTAGAAAGTAGTCGCTAATCCCCAGAGCCCTGGATAAGTGCACACGTATAACATAAACCTGTTAAAAATGCAGATCTCATATATTACATTTGCGCACGCATTCATAAAATATTTGTTGCATACTGCTGACAACCAATAGGTGAAGCAAGCCCAAGACAGAAGGTCTGCTTCCTGAAACTGACATCCAGCCAGCCAGTCTAAAGACATTGTAGCCTGAAGTATAAATCAGACTCCACCATCCAATCCAGTCATACCAAGAGTTATCAGCATGATAGTGGCTGAATTATCAGCATGATAGTGGCCTGTGAAAAGAATGGACTAATTTCTATTTTTTGCTTTTTTATTGAAAAGATTAGTTATGGAGCAACGCCAAATACATGTGAAATTGGCACTTACTTGATCCAGAAACATGCCATTCTTTACATTCCTTGATTGCAATGTCATTGTCGAGGCTTATTTTAATTCTTCCACTATGTGCTTTGTTATCAAACACTATCTGTGTGGTAGGGGACAAAAGACAGGATAGTTATGTTTATACAGAAATGCAAACATTATATTGACATAACTAAATGTGGATTATTAAAAGACTTCTTAATCTCCCCCCCCCCCGCTAAAGTATTATTTGTTTCCAAAGTTTTATTCAAAGTGTGAAGCTCACAGATGTTCATGCATGTTTCATACTATTCCTGATATGTAATCCTTTTCAATGTAAATAATGAGCAACTCCTTAACAATATCAGGGGGGTTTGTTTTAAAAATAAGTCTGTAACCCTCCTGGCTGAAAGTATAAACCTGAGAAACACGGGTCCAATGCTTTCCAATCTTAAAAGTGAAACACTGCCAAGTAAATTTGAGTTCTCCTTGCCCATGGCCACTGTTACTGTGTTCATACTTCTGTTTACTAACCTTACCCCTACCTCTCCAAACAATATTTACTAAAGAAAGGAATCTCAGAAGAAATACAATCTGTGTGAAAAGTGGATTTAGGCTACAGAAACCGGGCAGTCTTACAGCAGCCTTTATCAATATTTTTGCCGATGAGAAACGCCTGAAACATTCTTTGGTTTTCAAGAAACCACCAATGTGGTGCAATCATGCAGAATATGGTTCATTAGCCATGGGGGGGGGGGGGGCAGGCTGACATGTATGGTCATATCACCTGATAAATTTTTAACACAATATGTATTTTAAACAACTCCCACCCATTCAGGAAACCCTGTCCAGAAACTCTGGCTGAGAAAGCAGTCTTAATAAGTCATTTGTTACACCAGCAGTAAAACCAAGAACATTTCTAAAAACTCTTGCAAATAGATTTAAGACAGCAATAAACACAAAAAAAGAAAAAGTAGACAATATAAAAACAGCATCAACAATACTTAGTTGCAGAGTGTTTAAGAGGGATTTAAAAACTAGCCTCCCTCCCTAATAAAAACTTGGGTAAATAAAGTCTAAAGGAGATTCTAAAAATTTAGTAGGGTTGGCTCCGGCTGAAGAATTTTGGAGAGATGGTGAGGGGAGAGAGTACAACAGTAGAGAAGGCCTTGTGTTGGTGGCAGAATTCTAATTTATCTTACAGAACTGAGTCTCCAAAGATGATAAACAGGTTTGTTTGACATAATGATAGAAGTTCAGTATAACCAACTGTTAATGCTTGCATCTAGTGTAGCCTGATAAGAGTACTGTTTATCACCTTCTCCTACACAGGTACAAGTTGTGTGTGGAAAGGAGGATCAACCCTGGGATTCACAGAAGATGTGCTAATGTAATTCTGGCTCATCATTCCCATCTCCTTCACAGAGTGACCCTTCAGAACAACTGGATCTCTACGGTATGGGAATTGCTCAGCCAAGCTTCTACTTACTGTCAGGGTAAAATCATAGCAATCTGGAAGTTCGTGGTGACGAACCGTCTGAAGATTGATGGCCTTCAGTTTGAACGTGAGCTGCACAGTCACAAGTCTAGAAGACAGTTTGGCATTTTATTTCTAGCATTAGCAACCAGGCACACGAACGACAAGCCGTTGGTGCTCTACCTCACCTATGGAAGTCAAGAGTGAAGTTGAAAGTGCTCCTCCTCAGTGTCCCATTTTCCAGTGGCTGCATTGGCTCCACATAAAAACAATCTGCAAGAAGAACAGAGTCACGGACTGCATGTGGAGCCACCTGGCATCTTACAAGGCAAAGTTAGCTTTAGCTAGAAGGCAATCAGTGTTCCCTCTAAGACAGCCTTCCTTGGCTGTCTGACCACTGAGAAACCCTTGAAACATTCTTCAGGATTTGAGAAATGCCAGAAGTGGCACAATCATGCATAGGTGTGTACATGCCCACCCAGGGCCCCTTCCCTTCCCACCTCCCTCCAGGCCCATCATTAGCTACTAGCTGCATGATTTTTGACACCTCTCTCGCCATGGAGGAACAGATCACGAACGTAGCCCAGCTAGCATTCTTCCATCTATCCCAAGCTACTGGCCCCAGAACACCTAACCACAGTGATCTAAGCTATGGGCATCTCTAGGCAGGTTTTCTGCAACTTGCTCTACTAGGGCCTACCCTTATCCCTGATCTGGAAACTCCAGTTGGTGCAGAATGCAGCAGCCAGGGTTCTTACAGGAACACCTTGGAGGGCCCACACCGGGCCCATGCTCCAACAGCTGCACTGGCTACCAGTTGACTACTGGATCAAGCTTAACGTTCTGGTAATCACCTTCAAGGCCATACATGATCTGGGCCTTGAGTACCTGAGAAACCACCTCACTACCTATGCTCCCCAGAGAGTACTACTCTGCTAACATCAACAAGCTGGTGATCCCTGGCCTCAAAGAGGTTCTCTTGACCTTGACCAGAGACAGGGCTTTCCTGGTCCAGGCTCCACCTAGTGGAATGAGCTCCCAAATGACATTAGGAGCCTGACAGACCTAAAACAATTCTGCATGGCCTGCAAAATGGAGTTCTTCCACCAGACTTTCAGTCGAGGGAAAGGAATCTACCACCAACCAGAGTCCAAAGGCCCCTCCCACCACCAAGCTGCACTCACAAAAGAAGAACAAACTCATTCAGGAAACCCTCCAGGCCATCAAGAAACCCCAGTTTTTCATGAAACTCTGGTTGAGAAAGCCTGCTCTAAACTGTGTGCATGAGCAGCCACTCATTAACACAGGATGCCTGCTCAGAAGCAATTTGGAGCCATGCAGGGTCTTGCACTGTCCATCGACGATTTTTTCAGCATTTATAGTCTGCTCAGGATGTAAAGTGCTCCACTCAGTAAAGGAGGGGGAGAATTACAGTGAACGGTTCTGGCAATCTCTTGGACCAAATCTGGCCCTGTAGTGTCTAAGCCTTAATGTAATCACAGTATGTTCTACAATTTTTCACTCATTTCCTTTGTAAAGAAAGGCAGCTGTAATTTTTAGATTTCATATAAGTTTTACTGTGTATACATTCTAAACATAACATCACTTCTTGATGGGATCTTTCAAGCTTCTTGGCTCCCCAAATTGATTGCACTGCTGAAAAAAACTCACATGTCGATTCATTTCTGTCAAACACTTTATTTATGTTTTCAAGTCAATGACCCTGAGAGCAATTACAACAATTACCTATATTTCCATTTAGTTTTAATTTATATTTTAGCAGACTCATAGTCTGTTTAGCATAATGCTATTTTATGAGTAAAACCATGTTTTAGCCATATTATTTGTGTAACTGTGAACTGTTTTGATTTTGCTGGTCTCTGACCGTAATAAAGATATGTATGTAAGTCAATGGCTGAATCTACCACAAAGAGCTTAGGCCGATCAGGAAAAGACTGATGATCTTCCTGGTGTTACCCTCTCCCCTGCAGCCATCTCAAGTTTATTTCCAGGCTCACAAGTCCCACATGGCCTAACAGTCAAAACGGTTATGCAGTGAGGAGGAGGAGGAATCCTGAAGATTTCTTACTGCATGTAAGAAAGATTTCCTTCTCATTAAAACGACTCTGAGCATGCATGAGAATAACTTGTGCTATAGAAAATGTAGGGTTTCTTTCATATCCTAGGAAACTTTTTATTCTTTTCAACACTCACATGAGAAGTTAGAAACCTCACCAGTTTCAATTTGTGGATCAATATCAAAAGTATCATTTCCAGGGCAAATGGTGCCTTGTTTGTAGAAGTACTGGCATATTGCCATGGCTGTCTCTTCTGCTCCTTTCTTCTCATAGGCATGATTTCCAACAGATATGGAGCGCAGCTGCAAATACTAAGTCAATGACAACTAATTAACACCATCTGAGGAAATATTAACATTTGATCATAATTTGCATGCCAAATGGCTAAAGCTTTCTGGGTAAAGTCAGGTCCTAGTCTCCCAACTTGAGTTTTTTTCAACTAAAGATATATGAACAAAGTCTGCTGTGATGTCAGAATATACATGCACTTTAATCGGTTTCCCATATACTCTTAGAATAAGAATGAACAGTTTCCTCAGTTAACTAAGATACTTCATCCAGGAAACACAAAACTTACGAAAGGAGGTGTGTTGCCTTCAAAAAAATGAAAACAATTTCTCTTGGTCTCACTGACATACAGTGAAGCAGCAGATAACTTAAGCCATACTGCTGAGGTTGTACCTAGTGCTTTTTGAACTGTGGTAATTACTCCATTGGCAAGAAATGTGAAGAATCTCATTTCAGAAATTATTTCAACAGAAGTTAGTAGGTGTTGCCTGGTTACCCTACAAAATCAGAGGCTGGTGACAAACTAAGGATTGCACCAGATGGACCTTAATCAAATAAGGCAATTTATTAATAATATATGAGGCATTTCGGAGTGCTGCAGGACAACAACACAAACAACAACAGACAGGTTACCCGATTTATTGCAAAGAAGATCTGATCATAGACATCCACTTGTGTGTACACTGCATAGGTGTCATCCATTCTGTCCGTGTAACCTTTCAGGAAGAGATGTTTAAAAGCCACTGTGTTTTCTTCTTTAAAAGCAACAACCATTTGATTGCTTAACCCAAAAAGTACCAGCTGAAAGGCATACGAAAATCACAATAATTATTTAGATTCCAATCAAAGTGACTTTTTATAGCAGCCTTAAAGTTTCACCTTCTGTCAACACTGAATGTTCGTGTAGGCAATGTATTAGATATGAGATTTTTGTATGACTTTAACCCCTCAACCACAAGCAAGAGGCCCTGCCTTAGAAAAAGATTGTTCCAGAAAAATGGAAGCTTATCCCAGCTCTGTTTAAAAACAGTGCTTTCTTTGTTATAAAAAATGCCAATACTCATTTGTAAGGTTGCCACTTTCCTCCTTCACTCCAGAGATTCCCACTAGGCTGTTTCTGAGGGTCCAGTCTCTCATTCTCTGGCTGAATAGGGAAGGCCAACAAAGAAGGATCAGGGCCTGGGAGAGCCCCTATAAAGATGCTGGTAATCAGTACTGGTGAGTCCTGTCACAAAATGAAATCCTGCTTAAAGCAGTAGCAATAGTAATCTGACTACATATTAGTCCAGCTCTGCCATAGAGTTGCCACATGGAACATGGAAAAGGGTTAGGTTATTAAAAGCAAAAATTACCCTAGTATTGCATAAATTATACCATCTCCTTCCCACCTGATGGCTCCAACCAAACAAGCTTTCCATCATAACATTATTAAAATAAATGTTAAGCAGAATTTTCGACTTAGATGCTCATTTCTCTCAAACAAAAGAAAGCATTAAATCAGGGATTTTGAATTTATCATGAATTTAATAGCTTCGACTAATGTTTCCAAACAGGAAATAACTTGACAGAACAAAATTTCAGAAGGTAACTTGCACTCAGGCTCCCCCAGCCTCACCTGGATGGTAACCATCACTATTTTCAGAAGCTGTATCCCAAGTTTCCACGGCTTTCGCCCTCGGGCCCAGAATTTTTCACAGGGGTTCATGAAGAAGAACTTAAGTTTCCTTCTCAGCTGGTCTTCCAAAAGCAATTCCTGACAGATTGAAGGTTGTCCTTTGTAACTATAAAGATTTTCATCATCATGTGAGCTGCAGCTGCTAACACTGACTTCAGGATTTTCCATTGCTGGAATATATAAAGCATGGGTTAAGCTACAGACACAGTCCTAGAATGACTAACAGAACATCATTCACTTGTGGCTATGGACAGATCTAAAACCCAATTTGGGGCTAGTCTGTTTGAGGGATGGGGAGCAGATTACAGACAGCTAAATCCATGTGCACATATCGTCAGTGTCATTCAACTCAGATGGTCAGGATTTTAATCATCAAGAAAGCACAACAGAGAGAAACAAATGTGTTAAACAAAGAAAACTGAGTTCATCCACATTTCCCAAACTTTATTCACAAAATGTACTATTTTTGGAGCTATGTAAAGAAAACATTTTGCATAAACACAACATTTTGTATCATGTACGTCACTTTCCTAGTTTGACCTTTGGATATACTCACATTTGTTTGGAAACCCTCTTTTAGTATACCCCAGTGTGAAGACTTTTAAAAACAGAAATGCAGTTCTTAAATTCTTATTATACTAAGTTATTTTGTTATGCAGAGGAGGTTTTTACAATAATGACTATTACTTTTGATTGCAGATGCTTATCTGGATCGGGCCTGTGTTTCTTGCAACACCTACAAACTTGGAAAGATACAAGCCCATGCCAGCCCTCATCTACATACAAGCCTGAGACATCAGCGCAGTCTTCATACTGCACCCTTTTACCAAAATAACAGATTCCTCAAGCCTTGTAAGATTAAGAAACTCATCCACAAATTACTATAATTTATTTCTGAGACTCTCAGTAAAGCAGCCTATGATCCTGTATTTCTCAGACTTTTTACCAGCACAAAAGATGTGCGGCTACCTGAAGACATAGAAACAGAATGGGAGGGGGGGGGGTCTTCCCTGTTGCATGCATGCAAGGGGGGAAATGGTACTAGACAAAGGAGGCCCACTCAGAGCAAGCAAGGGGCTCTGAATGGCTGCGGAGGACAGGGAAATAGTTGGAAACCTGACTATGCATGTAGAACTCTTATCCTATCTGAGGGGCTCTAGAAAATAAAGCATAATCAGAAACATACACTAAACTTGAAGTGGAAATCCTGCATTAATTCAATTGCCTATGTACTCTGTTTGCAACACAAGGTGTCATACAGATGCTCAGGACTTGAGATGCCTTACACTGAGCTCCCTCGCCCCTATCTCTTGCACGGAGCATGTGAATTATTTAGCATTTTACCTGCAGCAGTGGCAGAAACATGCCAAGAATGTGCTACTGGACTGCAGCACACTAATTTCCAATCAGGTGCTACCCAATCCTAAACACACTTGCTCACCATATTCAATGGGAATGATCCACAAGTCATCTGTGGGACTTTTTTCTGAGAAATAGTATGTCACAGAACTAGGTCATTATGTTTCTCTTGACATACTCTCCTAATACAGCTGGTTCTCCTAGGCTCACTGTATAGGACAAAACCATCCAGATTTGGAAAAAAAATAGCAACTGCACTACAAAGCAGCAATTTTTATTCCCTCCTTGCTTTCTAGGTATGGATTAGTGACATACACATACTTCTGCACTGCAGATAAAATACTTATGCACACCAAGGGTTGAATCCAGACTGAACTGGCAATTTCCACCAATTTCCCCTTTGCATCACAGACCCCCCCCCCATGTAATTCCTCAGGGATCCTTGTTCTTCTGGAGCAGCATTTGGGAAGAAGTAGCAAATGTCCATTCTGCTGGTGTCCCATCTCAGTACCAGAATTCTTGAATTTATTTCTCTCACACACAAAAAACAGACAGTACCTTAAAAACTCACATCTGCAGTGGCACATAACAACAAGGCCGAATATTTATCTTTGACAAGTCTTTGACAAGTGCTGTCATTCATCATACACACCACAGCTGGCAGAAGAAATGTCATGTCAAAGGTGCCACTATCACATTCCATCTATGGGTTTAAAAATATGTGTACAGCGATATCAACTAGACAGCAGGAAAAAAATGTTCACAGTCAGTACAGCAGTGGAATAGGCTGCCTTAGAAGGTGGTGAACTTCCACTCACCGGCAGTCTTCAAGCAGCAGCTGGACAGACTGGCAGCCTCTAACTTGCAGAACCAACTCTGACTATGGCTCATGAACCCTGGGGGTCACCAAACTTTTCTGTAATGATAGCTATTTCTGAGTAATTAAAAATATCCTGAGCCAATAACACATGATGTTTCACTGTAAAGGGGGACAGGATTTTAGGCAGCCTCTCAATGCAATAGCTTCTGGCAGCCAGGGAACATCAATTGTTTTACACTGTGCACTTCTCACCTTGTCCCTCTGAATAAACTCTCAGATTTCTCACACAGACCCTTAACAAACTGGCTCACAGCAAACAGAAACCAAATTCAATATTGTTTGGCTAGTAGCCGTCAAGGACATATGCTTTATCAAATATATGCCTGTGCATCTCTAGTAATATAACTCCAATTGCCTCGCATGAAACATTTTTATTCGGGGCTTGGGCAGTAGCTTATGAAAGGCTAAAAACTAATGAGGTACATGGTACTGAATTAGGTTTATCATTAGTCCAGGCCAGTAAAGAACCATTATTATACACCCTTCTGTCATCTGTCACTTTTGCATACCACCATCCCACCCCCAAGCTCATAGCAACTTCACAAAAACCTTGCAAGGAAGTTATGTGGCAACTCAAAATGGCCACACAGCAAGCATCGAACTCAACAAGGATCTGAAGCTGGATTCCTGGCAGGGAGTGCCAGTGTTGTGAAAAACACATTAGGAGTGAGGAAATCCACATTCAACTCCCCACTCCACCATAAAGCCCATTAGTCCCGTTATTTTGCCATTGGCTCTCCCTCTCTGTGGAAAGGGCAGTGTGTGCTACTCTAAAATGGCATGACAGATGGCAGCCGCCTCTGCCCCAGACCCCTCCAATCAAAGGAATGGTTTCACAAGCTACATGCAGGGGAGTCAGAGAAATAAATAAAGGGCTCTCCAGTTAGCCTCACCACCTTGCATTGTGTAGGAAGAAAAATTCCACAAAATCCATATCTATTTACCGCTACAGAAGCAGGGATTCTCTCTTCTCTATACAAAACAATTAAAAAGACTGTCGACTAGCCTAGAAACAGTACATCTTTACCACATTGCAGTGAGTAGCTGGCTGTACCAAGACAGATTGCATATCATCAGCATTCCCAATGAAATGGAATCAAAAATATTTTTAAATAAATAAAGGCATATATAACTAGCTGACACATAACTGGTTATCTAATTCAATAGGACTGTTCAATCTTCATAGCAGGCAAGTCTTAATTTGGAGCCAAAATTTCTGGAGTTTAACACCATCACCTGTTACTGTTGCCACCTCTGCTCCAATATGTTAAGCCTTAAGGAGGGAAAGGCTTCTGAGCATGCACAAAGTCAGGTCAGGCCATCTGGGAGTGGCGTGGGCATCTAAACAGGCTTAACTGTCCCAAATTTTACATCTAATAACGGGAACACCGTTCATTTTATAGGCTATATTCTTCTTTCTCTTAACAGCCTTTGAGTTGCCAAAATTCCCAAATAAATTTTTAAATTTCTAATTTCACTTGCTGATTTCTATGCCTCAAAACTCTTCCAGGCACAGGCACAAGCCCGGCCAGTTTGTGACCGGCAGACAACTCTAACTCCTAATCCGGTCTCTTAACTCAGCACCAGGGAGAAATATTTCCCCGTGATCGGTGCAAGCCTCCGGGATCCTGATACCGAGAGAGTTCCCCGCGTCTCCCGGGGCAAGGAGCGGAGCGCACAGGAGGCGAGACCGACCTTTCGAGGGATAACGAGAGAAGCAGCGCATTTCGCAGCCTATTTCGCCCTGCCCCTCCATGAGCGCCTTCCTTCCCTGACGAGGTTTTTCCTTTCTTACGCTACAGCCGCAGCAGTCGAGGAGCCTCCTATTCGGCTGACTGGTTCACTCAAACGGCCACGCTGGCTGGTGCCAGTGGCCGAGGGCGAGAGAGCGCTTATTGGCATTTCGGCCAGGCGCGCAAAAAAGGGACACCTGATACCTGCCAGGAGGTCGGTGCGCCGAGACCCACTCACCCGCAGGCGCCTGCCGGCGAAGTGCAAAGTCACACAGGGAGGCGGCAGCGCCTCAGTGGGACGCCGGCGTCATGGCCGTGGGCTCGTGTCGCGTCGGCCCGGAGCTCTCCTGAGCCTCCGCACAGCGCGGAGCCCACAGTTGCGGCTGCGGAGCTGCCTCCAGGTTGGAGCTACTGCGGCACCCGCGGCGGAACGGGCAGCACGTGACGGGAGGCCGCTCCCGCAGACAATGTGACTAGAGCCCGCCCCCTTCGTTAAAGAAAGCGCGCCATAGAATGACTGGGAGGCTTCATCCCAATGGAAATCGCCTCCAGGATGTCATGATGAACTCCAGGGGTTTTATAAACACCATGCACGGGACGGGGATTAGTCTGTCATTGTCCTTTTGTTTTCTTTTGGGTTGTCGTCTTTAACGCTTTCTCAGTGGTCCTCAACAAAATCTTACTTTAAAGGACATATACTCCCCCCAAGCAGCCTAGTAGACTGCTCAATAAAATCAGAGTCTAGTAGCACCTTTAAGACCAACAAAGATTTATTCAAGGCATGAGCTTTCGAGTGCAAGCACCCTTCATCTGATGAAGGTGCTTGCACTCGAAAGCTCACGCCTTGAATAAATCTTTGTTGGTCTTAAAGGTGCTACTTCAGACCAACACGGCTACTCAATTTGAATCTATCCTCAAAATGCTGAGAGAGAATAAACATTCTCAGTCTTTCTAGGCTGTTAAGGGGTTGTAAATTAAATTCCTGAAGCATCCCTGTGGCATATGGAATCATTGATATTTTACTGGATGGGCCCTTTTCTGTGGCCTTCCTGGAAGGGACTTGAGCATCATGAGGAGGAGGAGAGAACTGGCATATACACCTGGCTTGCAACAACATGTGACCCATGAAGCTGAGTGCAGCCAACAAAGCATTTTTTTTTATTTCTCAGGTGCTCAACAATCCCACTATTTTCGCAGTGCCAGATGCAAAACAGGAGGTTTAAATGGTGATCTCTAGAGGGGTAACCGTGTTAGTCTGCCGCCGCCAAAATAAGTCTTGTGGTATCTGAAAGACTATCAGATGTGTTACGGCATATGCCTGGATGCATGAAATGTTTCCATTCTATTGGTGGAAACAGATGGGGTGCGATGAGGGGCTATCACAGAGATAAAGCCCAGTACCCTAGGTGTGTTACCTTGCATTGCAGGTACAGAAAAATATGATTCTGTCAATGGGTAAACACTCCCAGCAGTTGATAAAAGGAAGAACAATTACATTTGAATGCCTTAAAATACTTTATCAGTCAATGAAAGGAAAATATGTATGCAGTGCACAATTTATAATGAAAAGCAGGGGAAAAAGAAAAAATGCTTCCATACAGTAACTATGTAACTTTAAAAATGCATACACTCTGATTCCAGTCCTATAGTTATTGTTTCAAAACATAAATGTTAATCATCATTTGACATAATTTGTGTATGGACAATTACTTGATATTATTTATATGTTAACCCCCCTAAAAAAAGCAATTTGACTTATATTTTTATATTCTGAGAAACCAAGAATATCTGATTGTTTCTAATAGGCTTCTGTACACTTAAATACAGCTATCACTAACTTTAGTATCATATCTAAATCAATTGCAATTACTTTATGTAATGTGCTAACCATCCCAAGTCTCTCTTTGTTTCAATAGTAACAACTATGTATCAAATACTGTATAAAATAGTATCAAAATTCCAATCCAGCAACTCCATACCATATTGTCCCTTTTTAAACCTGTCTACTGAGGATGGCTCTAGGTCCTGATGTTGTCCTGGATTTATGGCTGATCTCCAGGCTACAGAGATCTGTTACACTGGATAAAATGAAAGCTTTAGACGGTGAACTGTATGGTACCACCTCCCTTCTGAGCTTTCCCCCAACCAAATCTCCAGTAATTTCTCAAGCTGGAGTTTGTAACCCCACAAAACTTCAGTACGAGTTTAGCTTTGTCAATTTTCTCTTTACTTGTCTCTGAGGACACTAGTTCTAGAAATGCCTGGGGTAAATCTTACAGCTGTTTGTTCCTGGCCAGTCAAGTCAGTGCCAACTCTGTTCTGATATCCCCCCAAGTGACACTATCACAGGATCCAGTAACATTTGCCATACCATTGGTGGCTCATTTATCTGCATATATTGGTAGGGTGCCTGATCTGTGTTTGAGTCCTGTGGCATTGTTCAATACCAACAAAATGTTATTCAAGGTATACACTTTTGTGTGCATGCTTGCACCTTGAATAAAGCTTTGTTGGTCTTCAAAGTGCCACTGGACACACTGTTCTGCTGTTTCAGACCAGCATGGCTACCTGACTGAATTTTGCTTGATTGGTTACACTTTGTGCCACCTGTTTGATTTCATTCTTTCTGAAAACCTTTCAGAACAACATGGCATTATATGGGTTTTGCCATTATATGTAGTGAAAGTACATCTGTTTGTGTTTTCAGTGTTCCCAAGATGCAAGAAAGTATACAGGGTGCTTTTGTTTTAAGAGTTTAATGAAATTTCCTTTTCAGTCACAAGCCTGCAATTATGAAGAGCAATCTCTTGTCATGGAGAGGAGGGAGGGAGGGACTCTGAATAGCCGTCTTTGACTTTCTCTGAACAAATGCATCCAAATAAATCTTAAAATTTAATTAAGCTATTATAGTAATTAGCTGGTCCTTGGAGAAACATTGCAAGTCAGCCACAGGCAGGAAAGTAGAACAGAAAAGGTTTTGTTTTGAAGCAGCTATATAAAAAACAAAGGTGAATTAAACATACTGTTTTCTTCATATAAACTAAGCTTGTTATTACTGTTTGGACCTTGAATCTGCTAAACATCTTTATTATGCTAAATGCTAATTTGCTGTTTATCTTTCACCTATTATGTGTGGACTGGTAACTTCCATTTTAATGTATCCGAAGAAGTGTGGGTCCACACAAAAGCTTGTATCGTTGGCCTTAAAAGCGCCACCGGACAAAAACTTTTTCTCCTAAATTCAGCCACAGGAAATTGGCCTTAACAATAAACTGAAACAAATCATAAAGGCAATAACTGCAGTAGCTTAAGGAAGACTATGTTGTTTGTGGGTGCGCGAGGGGGGGGAGCTACATATGGAGCCCTTAACTTATTGCTTCTAACATGCTAAAAACGCGGAGATTCCAGTATGAAACCAGCAATCCCAAAATTGCACCTCCAACTCCGTCACGGACAGAGCGAAAGCAGTGCATGCTGGGAACTGAAGTTCTCTTGATACCTTAAGTTGTTATACTCTGCCTAGAAGTGTCCAATGGCTCTTTCCTTCAGCAGGGGCGGGCTAAATGTCAAGAGTACTCATTGGCCTGGGCAACTGCCAGTTCTGCGTGGCTGTTGACCATGGCAACTGAACGACGCCAGAAGTGGATAGAGCGACGGAGTGGAGAGACAACAGACTTGCAGGCAGGTGAGCCGTGATCCCCGGGAGAGGGAGGGAGGGATGGGAATACAGCGCAGCTGTGCGCTCCGGACGAGCCACGGTGGGGCATCCAAAGTGGTCCGTGGAACTCGTGACCACGCTGAGCTTTCAGCCAGGAATATGCAGCGCTCACGAGGATCCCGTGCCCTTTCATCGCGCTGTGCAGCCTATAGTCCATTCCTCAACACAAGTTTCCCTATTCATGGGCAGCCAGTGATTATTCCCAGGCTCCCCTCACGTCCCCTGCGGAATTCTTTAAAAACAGGCTTGAGTTAAGGCCAAAAATTAATTTAGGCCAAACTTTTGCCTAGGCTACCATGGAAAAGCCCTGCCCTGGTTAACCCAGGCCAGCCCAATCTCATCGAGATCTTGGAAGCTAAGTAAGATCAGCCCTGGCTAGCATCTGGATGGGAGACCATCAAGGAAAACCACAGTCATGTCCCTGAGACAGGCAATGGGGTTGCCATATCAGCTTGAAGGTAGCTCCCACCACCACCACCACAGGACAAAGAAGACATAAAGTGCTGCCTTAGAATCAGAAATAATCAGTATGTAGCCTGTTGTGTAGCAAAATGTGGGATTAGGACCCGGGACATCCACTAAGCCATGAAGTTCACTGGGTGCTCATCGGACAAACAGCCTAACCCAGCCTATCTCAACCTTTTTCCCCATTGAGAAACCCCTGAAGTGGCAAGATCATGCAAAATATGGTTGGGAAGCATAGCTGTGTACATGCTCAGTGGGGGCTCCTCCGCATCTCATCCTCTGCAGGCCTATCATTGGCCATTTTGGGAGGGGTGGTGGCTCAACATGACCATATAGGATCATGTTGTTGTTAGGTGTGAAGTCTTGTCCCACCCATCGTGACCCCATGGACAATGATCCTCCAGGCTTTCCTGTCCTCTACCATTCCCCGGAGTCCATTTAAGTTTGCACCAACTGCTTCAGTGACTCCATCCAGCCACCTCATTCTCTGTCGTCCCCTTCTTCTTTTGCCCTCAATCGCTCCCACAATTAGGCTCTTCTCCAGGGAATCCTTCCTTCTCATGAGGTGGCCAAAGTATTTAAGTTTATATGATCATATCACCGGATAAATGTTCAACACACTTAAAAATATATATATTAACTCCCACCCATTCAGGAAACTATTCCAAGGCTCTTAAGAAGCCCAGGGTTTCATGAAACCCTGGTTGAGAAAGCCTGGCCTAACCTAACCAATGAAGTTATAAGGAAAAATACTCCCATCTCAACCCTGCGTGGGAGACATGTGATCCCTTTCAGTCTGATTTTAAGCCTGGGTTTGGACTCAAGGCAACTCTAGTTGAACAAGATGATGAGCTTCATTTAAAAACAAATGGGGCAGTCACCCCTGTTGATACTGTTAGATTAATCAAGTGGCCTTTGAGTGCCTTCTCTCACCCACATTTAGTTCGCCAACTCTCTAATGTATTAGACTTTTGTAACATTGTGGTTGGACTACTATAACATGTTCTGCACTGGCCTGCCCCTGAAGCAGAACCAGAAACTGCAGCTTGTCCAGAATGCAGTGAAGTTGTTTTTGAAACAACTGCATTGGCTGCCAGTTCAATTTAAGGTATCGGTTGTAATTTCTAATACTTTTCCCAGCCTTGTGTCTGCATATCTGTAGAACTATGTGCTCCCAAGCATTCATGTGCAGCAGCTCCAGTCTTAGAAAAAGAAAACATCCTGGCAGTTCCTGGACATAGAGTAGATCGGGAAATAAATTCAATAATAATAATAATAATAATCATCATCATCATCATCATCTGGCATCAAACAAAGCCAGGGCCTTTTCCTTTGTGGCTACCACTTTGTGGAATGGGAGCTCTCCTTGTTCTCCAGGAGAGGCTGCAAGACTTGTTTGTTTGCCAAGGTTTTTGATGGGCATCTTTTAGTGGCTGGGGAAGGCACTGGCAAACCACCCCGTATTGAGTCTGCCAAGAAAATGCTGGAGGGTGTCACCCCACGGTTCAGACATGACTCAGTGCTTGCACTGGGGATACCTTTTACCTTTTAGTGGCAGAGGGGGAGTTTGTTTATTTTGTTAATTTTTACCTGTAAGATGACTTGAGTGACAAAAAAGGTGGGATACAAATATTTTGATAGATAAATAAATATGCATACTAACCAGAAATCCTTGAATGAAAGCATCGAAATAAAATGATGTTAGAATGACTGGGAGAGGGGGAACCTAAAGAAAAAAAGGAAAGAGAAAATAGTCAGGGAATGGAATATTCAAAATAATACTTTAGATGAGGAAAGTAAACATTAAACTAGACATGCAGGATTAGTGCAAGCACATTGCATGAAGAAATGAGGTACATTTTTTAAAATAAAGAACAACAGTTGAGAAAATATGGCAATTAAAACTGTTCTGTTTCTAAGTTTAAAAAGCAACCCTTAAAATCTCTTTTTAAGAGATTCAAAATCTGGGATTTGGCTCCAGAGTCATGCTTCTCCCACCCTGCTGCTGCCCACCTACTAGGGCCACCCAGGACCAAGCAAAGAGCAGCCAGGGGGGATAGATGTGTGCTGCTTTCCCCTGAGCCAATTTCTGAGGAGGGCAATGCCACTGCATTGCCAGCTGTTAAAGGGAAGTGCATGCACTGCAACCTCTAAGTACCTGCCCAAACCTCAGAGAGGACAGGTATATGTAGCAGTGGGCACCCGCTCTCCCTATACTTTCCTCCCCTTTCAGGGTGGGGCAGGGCAGGGCAGGGGGCAGTTGAGGCCCTGCCTAGCCCAAGGCCTGGGGCAGCTGTTCTGGGTGCACTTTAGGCAAGACCATCCCTGAATGCATGCAGTTCCTAACATATACAACCTTGAATATATGAACTAAATGCGGACATTGTTATCACTCTTAACATATAGACAACCAGATAAAACAGTTCATGCCTAAAAGTGAGAAAATGTGAAATTTAAATAATTATCCTACATTCCATTCACAAATGATCATAGTATAATATAAATATCAGCTGTATTCTCTTCTGAGGTGGAGTGTGTCTCAAACATTTCCCACTTAACTGATTGAGCCACCTAAGTTTATAAAGCAATTTTCATTTCTATCCCACCTAGAGCCTTAATAGCCCCTAACTTTCAAAAGTTCAGCCACAGAACAGCTTTCATAATTTCAGCTGAAGCAGTTATTCAAGCACAGACTTGATCTTTTTAGTATTAGCAGTTAACAACAGGAGGCAAAAGAAGTATGACTCTTCAAAGCCTGATGTGTCTTTTTCCATGAGGCTGTTTTGACTTTGCTTCTTTGGGGGTTAAGTATGTCTTTAAAAAAAAACCTTTTATGTTCTACACCTGTGTATTCTGATGATTCAGTCTTTTTGTACTGAAATAAATTAGTCTTTAATGAGAACTGCACACAAACATGACATTTAAATAGTTCACTCTAGTCACCAATTAATCATTCTTCCTTCGTGCTATAGACAGCATTCATGTCTTTGCTGATAACTAATTAACTTTCCCTCCCTTAAGCACCTAGCAACAGGATAGTTTCAGCCCATTAGATAATTAGAAGAACATCCTGCTTTTAGATTGGATTTGTTACTTTCTGGCTCAAGATAATGAAAAAAATATCCAAATACCAAGTTAACAGATGTTTGTTGTTTAGCAAATACATTATGAGCTTTAAGCATTACTTTATTATTCTAGAATCATGGGCTGGCTAAATTTTGAAATTCATAAAATAAAGTGGTAAAAGAGTACCATTTTTTATGGAAAGTTTTTTAAAGTTTTAAAATGATTATAGGAAAACAGCATATTACAGCACCCACTGTACAACAGAAAACAGGAGGGATGGGAAAGGGAGAAACATGTACAAAACAATATTTAGTATGGAATGGGATATTTTAAAATGACTTCAAATGAGCATTGAGACGTCTTAGGGAGGAACCCATGCTGTAGTGCATAACTCCTGTTCATTTCAAAATGTGCGGAGGAAAATAAGTTATTCATATGCCATTAAATCCTATCTTTGTCAGTGGCTCAGGGTAATAAACAGAGTGGCAGGACCTTTCAGACGCTGCCCTCTGAATTGGACATTTTTCTGTAGCTGTACGTTTGTTGGTTGTGGTTAGTGAAGTTAAGGCTTCATGTATAGGCCCAGAAGAGACAGAAGTCATACAATTTCTTCTTCAGTTACACGACTGAATTCTAGCACTGAAAATATTTTCTGAAAGATAATCTTGGCATATTTGGGTATGATTTGTACTATCACAGGTAGTTCATATGGACTGTTAGCAAAACTGTGCTCTGTCCTGATGTGTTCTAAAATCAGTACTTTGTATTATAAATACATTTATTTAAAACATTTAAATACATTAAATAGATTCATTTATTTAAAACATTTATCAGCCAGAATGAAATGGACACAGAAAACCAATCTCTTCCAAGAGCCCCTGGAGCCAAGAAGCAACCATCCACTCTATCAGCTTATCCAAGAATGGAGATGAGCCAGATGTTTTCCAACACAGTAGGGCTCAGGGAGGGTTTCCTTTCCCCAGAACAGTTATAATCACTGCCTCCTTGAGCACAGATGACGACTCCTGTTCTTGAGGAAGTATTTTCCACTCCCATTACCCACACCACCAGCTTCCTCCTGAAAGCATTTATCAGCTGGGAAGGGCAAGGGTCAAGGACACGGGTGGCAGGCCTGACCTCTCCAAGGGTCCTGTCCACATACTCATAGGCTACTAGCTGAAAGCTATCCATATAAATTGGACAAGCAGTTGGACAAGCATGTACATATAATGCCTACTAGCTATACCTGTAGCCTCTAACACTAACTGTAGTGGTCTGGACAAATATTACATCGTTCCTACCACCCTAAACATTGTTTCACACTTTCCTCTTCTACTTTCATTCAGACTTTTAATAATTAGAAATAATGTTAATATTAAAATGATGTACATATTTTTATACATAGACAGCTAGTTTCAAGTTTGTATTTTTTTACCCTGTCATCTATGGGAATATATTTGTACAAAAAAGTAACACTATTTACTCCGTCTGAATTCTGCACATTCCACTGTTTTTTATGGATCATGCCTCTCTTCCATTGCTTAGCATATCAGTCTTCCCAAAACTCATTTTTCATACATTGGTCTGCATACTTTAAAGATTTTGCATACCAACAATGGCGTTACTTAGGCTAATATTTTTAAATTGATTGAGAAAGACTAATTTGATGAATAGCTGCTTTTAGGAACCTTTTGCATTCCCATATAAATTACTTTCCTAAAAATAGTCCTGTGTGTGATTAATCTCTGAAATTTGAGGTTTCCTTTCTTAAGATGACTCAGTGTTTGGCTAATTTGGTAGAGCTGCATAATATTTTCCAGTCTGTGGTTGTCTTGTTGAAGAAATGAATGACATAAAAGAACTCTTAATATTAATCCATTCAATGTTTTGAACCATTGAGCATCTTTTGTGTTAGATGGCACAACTCTTCCAAAAAAGTTCACTTGATAAAATAACAAAAGGTTGACAGATGAAATAGACTCATTTACTAGTTCCTGGTTCCACTTTCATCTCCCAGGCCCACTTTGTAGCATTCTAGATAGTATTACTGTTTAGGGTTGTACTGTAAATTACCTTAATTTGAAATTATTCAACCTTGTCATATAGTTGGTCTATTGTTTAATTCTTATTTATTACATTTTCATTTCACATAACTGCACAGACTTAGAATGCTTTATGATAGTTTTTCTAATGTAAATACTTCTGCTCTCCAGGGTATCATAATCTATGAAAGAAATTAAATGATTTGTGGAATAAAAGAAACAATGTATTTTACATGTATTATTTATTTATTTATTAAACTTATATTCCACCCTGTCTCAAGCGACTCAGGACAAATATCATTAAAAAAATCATCATGAAATCTAAAAGACAATTTAAAACCTAATTTACATTACAATCCAGACTATAAACTATACTGACATTGCCCACAAAATCCTAGCCCAGGACTGGGGAGGGCATGTTGTGGATTTCCTGATTAATCACCTGGCTGACGCAGGTTTAGGTGGGGAGGTCTTTTAAAAATCAAATGTTAATTCTTATTGGAACTCAACTGGTGGAACATTATCTAGACCTACAATATAATAAACTACAAAAACCAATACTCCCCCCACAACCACCCTGCAATTCTCATAAGGTGCTACATATCCTGCCTGGACAGCCAAAAGTAGGACAAAGAACTGTATCATGAAGGGATGTGTATTAGTGGTACCAGAACTTTCTTACCTCCTCTTTCTAATTTTAGACTGTTGTATACCTCAAAATGCAGGTCCTGGGGGTCAATGGACCCTTGAGAACAGTTGCAACATGGAATTTGTGGTATGAGAGAAATTGGCAACATTCAAGCCAAGTAAAAATGTTCTTTGCCTAAATAGGAGGTGGCTTGTGCAGACCTATGAATTTCGTAGAAATGAATGGGTTTAGAGTGAAGTAAATCTGTTTAAGATTGCACTATTAAAATCAATTCTAGTATTTCCTGCAAGCAACTGCAGAATTGGCTACTTGTAGAAGATTAACGACTGGATACCTGATGTTTATGAGTTTGTTTTTCAAACTGTATGTTGCTAAATTATGTTAAAAATATTCAAAAGGAAAACCCACACCCTCAGATTACAATGCTGTCATGTTACTTGCTGTGATGTGAATCATTTCCACAGGATGGTGCTGGAGTTACTTGTATCTCTTTGTCCCAATGTCTACTATGCTGTACTGGTACTTGGTCATGTTTCGGTCCTAGGAACAGAATCAACCCCCTTTCTGCCCCTTCAGTCAGTCTATATATCCAGCAATCGTCTCCCTAGTATGCTGCTCTTGGGCACCTCTCCGCTGCCCCAATTAATTATACAGCTGCAAGCTTTCCTTCTGTTCTCCTTCTCTTGCTCCTCACACTATCTTTCAAAACAACACTTTAGGATCAGGCAAAACAGGACCAACTCTGCTTGCAACTCACTAAAGGTGGTTTTGTTTTAAGATGTGCCAGCAGAACAGCATGCAGTCTGTGAAATACCAGCTCAAGGAATGCCTGCAAGGTCCTAAGGGGACTTTAGTTGCACATGCAGGGCCTGAGCGTCTTATGATTTGCAAGAGAGTCTTGAGTGTACCACAACCAGCAACATCTCTGAAGCCAACTCTAGGGGCTTTTCTGCACCCATTAGATGTAGTGAAATGCTTACCTATATTTTGTTATATTCTAGCCCCTCTATATGATGTCACCAACATCTAGCATCTGGGCAGTAACCGGCTGGCTACATCCTCCATTTTAAAGCGCTAGTTGGGGAATTGCAAAAAGTGGATTCACCAACTAGCTACCGGAGAGCAACCAGCAGGCAACCATCAGAGGGAAGGTATGGAGGCTCAAACATGCTAGAGTTGCCTGCCTCATCCTGCCCTCACAGCCACCTCCCTATCCCTTATTTCCAGGGACAGGAATTTCTTTTTAAAAATGACTAACTTCCTGGAGCAACCAATAGGCAGACAAGTGTGCAGGCAATGCCAGAAATAAAGGATTTTTTTTCAAAGTTGTAACACAAAGCATGCCACTTGAAAATCCCCCCCCCCCAAAAAAAAAAATCAGGAACGATATTAGTTTTTAAATGTTTCAAAGGACTCATGATCCCATAAAGGGTGGCATTCAAAAAGCACCATGCATCTATGATTCTATGCATAGGCATTTCAATGGAGAATTACACATTTAAAAAATCAGCAAGCATCGCAGGACATTTAAAATATGGAGAAAGGGGATTGGTTACCTGGCGCTTTACTCTCTTCTGCCATTTCCATCAGCAGTTGTGGAGTGTGAGACATGTGAAAAGGTGCAATGGTGAGACAGCAGAAAAGCTGGGAAGTGCAAAAAAAAAATTAATGCTTTGCCATTCAGCTGACATAACACTTTTTAATCTGATGTGCGGATATCCCTGGGACTTGAAATGCTTAAGTCTGACTCATGATTATAAAAGGAGCTTCTATTACTAACCAAGTGTGTGGGGTCCCAGTATGATACAGAACAGGGATTATAAATGCTAATTGAACTGTGAATTTGTCCTCTTGACTATATGCTGATGTCCATTTTGCAGGGAAAAAATAATCTGAAAAATGGCTGACAGCCCGACATCTAGTAAGTCCCGTTCTCCAACTGGTGATGTAAAGAAGCCTAAGGGTAAAGGATCACCAAAACCTAAACGATCACCAAAACCTAAAGGATCACCCAAAGGATCACCCAAAGGGAAACAAAGGGTTTCCGGTAAGTCTGCTGCTGAAGAAATTATTTCTCTAGTTTTACATGCCGAAGAATAATATTCATATATAACTGCATACCTTTCCTATTCGATTTCTGCATGAAAAAATCAGTCATTTAAAAAAAAATCTTTGAAAATGTGGATTGCTCACTGAGAGTTTCAACTCAGCCTGCAGTTGGAGTGAAAAAAAGTCAAACTGACATTTATTATTATTATTATTATTATTATTATTATTATTATTATTAGATTTATTTCCCGCCACTCCCTTGCGGCCCGTGGTGGGTAACAGTATCCCAAAATCCCCATTAAAACCCCATTAAAACAATAATAACGTTACCAGTATTACCGGCATGGCAAGAACGGCAGCTCAACTTCCCCCCCCCTCCCACTACTAGCGGGTGGAGAGGAGGTCCTGATGATGTTTTGCTTCGGGTCTGGAACCCGAGTCCCCGGGGGGGGCATAGATCTATATTATCAGCCCCGGCCTTTGGAAAAGTATTAACTATAAAAGATTCACTATATACCTTGATAGAAATCTATTGTTTGGCCACATCTCTGGTCATCCATCATAGACACAGAGTATAACTGACATGATCATAGAATCATAGAGTTGGAAAGGGCCATACAGGCCATCTAGTCCAACCCCCTGCTCAACGCAGGATCAGCCCAAAGCATCCTAAAGCATCCAAGAAAAGTGTGCCAGTGAGAGGGAGTTCACCACCTCCTTAGTCAGCCTATTCCACTGCTGAACTACTCTGACTGTGAAATTTTTTCCCCTGATATCTAGCCTATATCGTTGTACTTGTAGTTTAAACCCATTACTGCGTGTCCTCTCCTCTGCAGCCAATGGAAACAGCATCCTGCCCTCCTCCAAATGACAACCTTTCAAATACTTAAAGAAGGCTATCATGTCCCTTCTCAACCTCCTTTTCTCCAGGCTGAACATTCCCAAGTCCCTCAACCTATCTTCATAGGGCTTGGTCCAACTGGCATATCCCCATGAGACAAGCCTAAAGTATTTTGGGTTTTCTGTTTCAAGAGAAAAAATGTGTGTAAATTTAAAGAGAAGACAGAAATAAAGGGGGAAATGCTATCAGTTTATGAAGTTATCTCTCATAATGGTAACATGAGGTATCACTAGTGAAACAACAGTACATTGAGAACGAAACAGAGAGGTATGACTTTGTATCATGCTCAGTTAAATCACAGATATTTCTGAAACAGGGTGGAATGACTGTCATGTGCTCTACTAGATTGATTCCTTCTTTCCTTCCCCTTGTTTCTTTAACAAGTACTATCAGCATTCCTTACCTCCTGAGGAATATTCAGTCCTCATCAAGCTGGGGTTTGTTTTTTGTAGAGAGAGTTATTTTGGTTAATGTATAATGTTGTATTTTTTCTGCATATTTGGGGAACCCCTTCAGTTGGTTTTGTTACTTTCATCACTGGCATGGGTGGAGCATAATGGGTTAAATTTAGACAGATTCCTATTGCCTTCATGGTTGCATGCTTTCCAGAGTAGCCACAGTAGAAAGAAGATTCTGCTGGACTGCATGAGAATCCTTGGTCCATTTTGCATGCTTCTTCTGATGCTAGGACTGCTGTATCTCATTTCAGCTAAAACCTATGAGGAACCTGACCTGTCTATGGCAAGCATGGGTAAGTCCTGATTTAAAGAGTATTTGGTATGTACATCCAGAAGACCCATAAACAAGGTAAAAGAAGACCGGACATTTCTGATCTTGAACTGCAAGAAGGGACTGCCAGGTATTTTATTTATGTGAAAAGAAAATAACTCTGAATATAAGATGACCTCCTTAAAAATGTTGTACACACTCACACACACGTTATTAGTCGTAACTGTAAGATAGTTGCCTTTTTTACTGCGTACTTATGGAAAAACCTAGTACTGCATTTGAGTAAATACATTACATAAAGACAAACAGCACAGAGCACTACAGAAGCTGTTGTTCCTAGTGAGGATCAGATCCATTACCTGAAATTCATTAACACAAAACTCTAGTGGGTAAGAGGATGCTTAAAACAGTTGATATTATATGTGAAATCAGTAGCATCTACTGGCAGAATCCATGAACAAGCAGCCTTATATTAGCATTATGTCAGAATTCAGTTATGGGGCCAGCAATCGATATGTTGGTGGCAGGGTGAGTGTTTACAAAATTTGGACATCCTATTCCACCACTGAAAATGTAAGCCCTTAGGTACTTGAGCAGGCTAATTTCTCCCCAGTTTCCCCCCCACCTCATTCCTATGATCTCAACATTCTTTCTTTTCTGAACCAAATTTTATACCCATTAGGCTGTTATTTTAGACCTTTCTTTTTTTTGTGGTTAATTTACAAAGGCATGCTTTTTGAGTATCTGGGGAGTTCTGTCCTACAAGTAGAAACCCATAACTTTTCTGCGGGTAACCTGGTTTTGCTGCTTTCATCATTCACATGTGGGCCTGCCAGTCTGTTATTAGATGCAGTGATTCATGGAGCCAGAAGTAGAATTTTTGAGCATGTTTCTATTTTAAACAATAGTATTTTACAGTGAGTTTGTCATCATCTCTTGAAATGCACAGGTAGAGGACATCTGTGTTGTTGCTGTATCATAATCATATCTTATCCTTGTATAGTTTCTAATGAACAACTGTAGTTGAGTGGGTGTAGAGGGCCAGCAATGCGAAGGCTTAAGGGATAAATGTAGGATTTATCCAAAGTTACATATTATATGATAGATATTTGCTGAGGGATTTAGATTTCTGGATGCGAGAGATTAAAATAGGATCTAGTGTGTATTCATTTCTAAAAAGGATTAGGTGGTGGTGGTGAAGAAACATTCCAAAAGCTTGTGTGCCTAAGTTGACCACTCTCCCATAATGCCCATAACTATTACTGTCCTTAAATTGCATATAATCTGACATCATAATCCACTAAATTAATCTATAATGGCTGTCTATTAACTGCAACAGAGGCAGCAGATCTTCTGTGTGAATTGCCTTGTTACCCAAAGCAAAGTTACCCTTTCTAAGTCCATTGAAATATCTGACAGTTTGAGCGGTTTCTCTGTGGAACAGGCTTCCTAGAGAGGTGGTGGGTTCTCAATTTTTGGATATTTTTAAACAGAGGCTAGATAGCCATCTGACGGAGAGGCTGATTCTGTGAAGGTTTAGGGAGGTGGCAGGTTACAGTAGATGAGCGATTGGGATGTGAATGTCCTGCATAGTGCAGGGGGTTGGATTAGATGACCTTCCAACTCTAATTTTCTATGATTCTATGATCTGACTTTTGCAAGAAAGTCTGATCTTGAATAAGCCTTTTTGACACTTGTGCTATGACTTGACTCTTGATATCAAACAATAAGGGATCTTGTATGCATGAAGAATACATGACAGGAGAAGTAACAAGGTCATAATACTGTGAGAAAAACTATCAAAAACAGATTTTAATAATGCCTGTAATGAGTTCAAAACTCTAATCATACTTGTTCAACAATGTACAGGAGTTAAAACATTAACAGCATTTTATTTTGGGATGCTGGGAGTCTTAAAGACAAGATTTGTTGTTGTTATTCTTGCTGTTTCCTCTGTCAGGCCACCCAGAAATCTTTCCTCTGGTTCTCACTGAAAAAACTCAGGAAATATTTAACTGTCGTGCTGATATAGATATCACAGCTGACAACCCTTACAAACTTCTTAAAAAAGAGGATATAATTCAGGATATGAAGACAAGAGCTGCAATTTCTGATTTCCATCCAATCAAAAAAATAGTCCAAGTAAGTTGTCCCCTTTAGCCATGGATATAGAGATGTTTTGGCTGGTGTATGGATTTAGATGTTAAGTACCTCATGTTTTATGAGTCAGGCCATGATTGCATTTGAGACCATCGTGGTAAAAGTTCTGATGAGAATATTTTACATATGTCAGAAGGGAGACTCCATTGGTATTGTATATGAGTATGAGGGACTTTTGTATGATTTTTGCTAAAACAAATGGAAAGGTAAGAAAGAGTGGCTAGCATGGTAAAAATGATACATGATGTAAGACTGTGAGCAGGCAGATAGGACAAGAATTAACACCTAAAATGGAGGTTGATCATTGAATCAGAATACATGGATTGAATTCCTGTTTACTTTGTATTATTGATTTAGGCATTTATTTGAAATGTCTGTAGCCTATATTTTTTGTTCTATAATAATAAAATAGTAATTCTTGAGAACTTTCTGTTCAAAAGGTTTCTGCAAACTGAGCAGTATGTATAAGATTTTTATGTATATGTGTGTGTATTCAGGTAATATACACATAATTTTTACCCAGCAAGATTCTATGGCAGAGCTGGCATTTGAATCTGACTCTCACAGTTCTTTGTTGGAAGCTCTAACCACATCACAGCAGCGTTCTTTGAAAGTAGATTGGATCCAGTGTATTATTACTGCTAATGGAATTTGTGCTGATACCCTTTCCATTGTTTACCATAATCTCCCCACAATATTCTTGGGGAACCCCTCTTCCCCCAGATCAGCACTTTGGGAGCATTTGGGGCTGCAGCAAATGCGGGGTGGTGAGAAAGTTGTTATTCACAGATAGAAAACCCTTTTGTGGGGGTCCAAGCCAGTACCTGGAGTCAAAAGGGCTGTGAAAGGACGTGAGATGGCCATGGCTGAGTGGATTAGAGAGTACTGCAGGATGTGACCATAAGAGATTAGAGAGTTCATGAAGAAATCTAAAAGAATCTCTGAAACAAGGCTATACAAAAGAAACATTTTTGCCGAATGCTCAAATTCATCAGCATTGCATTAGTATTAACTGTAACTAATTGCGTAACCTATCAATTGGTTTTCTTCACACAGGATTACCCTGGAGAAGAACTTCTGATAGTCTTTGACAGAGAATTAAAATATGGACAAATATTTTATCTTATTGCAACTGAAGAGGCCAAGGAAAGCATTTTAAATGTAAGGCCTTTGAACATCCAAAGCTTCCTTAAACCAAATGAAAGGGCTGATCTATCTAGCTCAGTATTGTCTTCTCTATCTGCTAGAAGTTCTCCAGAGTCTTAGATAAATAAATATATTTTCCAACACCTTCTATTGAGAAACTTTAACTGACAGCCTACAAACCATGCGTTCTATGTTTACAAGCATTTTAAAGTTATTTACATATTATTCCAAGCATGCCTGATAGAACATCAAATAAGTCCTATGAACAAAGACTGCAGAATGTTGTGTACAATGATGTTTAAGTTCTGAAGATTTAAGGTCACTTATGTTTCATTAAGAGGAGGGGCAGTTAGCTCTACTCTCCCCATTCTTTCTCCCACAACAGCTCACTGAAATCCCTCCTAGCCAAAAAATGTGTTCCTGGAACAGCACAGTGGGATGATCTGTAGCTTGAGGGAAAACTGGTGGAAATCACTATCCCCTCTTACAGAACAGTCCTTGGAATGGGATCCAATGTGGGTCATCATGTTTTAATATTTACCTTTAATAGAAAATATCTATAAATACAAAACTTTGAAAAGATTTCCTCCCCCAAAAGCCTCCAGAGCCAGAGGAAGAAGAAGGAGAATTTAAAGAAGGAATGCAAGAAGATTATGTTTATAAACCTCCTGTGCGCAAACCTTGGGTCTCTCTTGGAAGTGAAAAGGAAATTGAAGAAGAGTCAGTTAAGGAATCACCGGCAAAGGTTAGAGCTAGGCATGTTATTCAGTCCTATTAACATTATTTGCATTAAAAATGTTATTACTTTAAAAAAAAGTTGGACAGTAAGGTTCTCCATGAATTCCTTTGGCTACCAATGACTGAGATCCTTATATGAGGGGGGGAAATTAAAACGCAAGTAGGAAGTAGGCCAAGGTTCAAATGTTATTTATTTCATTTTTATACCACCCTTCCAGAATGATTCAGGGCAGAGTACATCAATACAATAATAACAGCAATATAAGTTAATTAACATTAATAAAACATTAAAACATTAAAAAATTTAATTTTTTAACATACCTGGGCTTTGTGGGAGGGTCAGCCTGTCTGTCATTATGTAGTCAACCTTTGTTAAATGTACAAAATCAATTAAGTTTTCCTTAAAGAAGTCATTGTTGTGTTACTATGTGTGAAATGCAAGGAATAGTTCCCGCCCACATTCATTTTCAGGTGTTACACATAATAGAAAAAACTATAGGTTATATACATGTGTAGACAACTTCACAAACCAATCCTCAAAGATTTCTGATGAAGTAAAGATTGTATATGACTGTGAACTTGTACTGGTTGGTTTAGTTATCATATAAAATGCTGAGTATTATTAACATGAACTGTTTGCAGAATTAAAATGCAAACACATTAAGAGGCTTTAAAAAACTATTATTATTTAACGTTTTTTTACAGTGAAATTCTGAATAGAAACCACTGACTTTAGTGGATTTAGAAGGGTATAACTCTAGGAGAATATTGCTAGTAATCTTTCTATATCACTCAAACAAAATATTGAAATGTTTAATAACCAATAAGTCTATACAAATATCAAACCATAAAATCTAGAATTGGCACTGTTCTATGAAAATACTGCAATTAAAATTTTTTTGGCTGAAATTGCAGATTAAATATATGATTTCTCGACCACACAAAGAATTTGGGGCTCGAATTAAATTCTTCAACAGAAATGCATCAGATAAATATGGATATGTGGAATGTACAGCTTACCAAGATAAAAACTTCACCATTCGGCAGCTTGAGAGAGATACTGGTATTCAGGTTGTTCCAGAGGAAAAAGAGACAGGTACTCAGACAAAATGGTAAGTATAAGTACCCATTTCAACCAAGATGTTCTGCTTCAGCCAGGTACTAGTATATGCAGAGTTAACTCAGGCAGATAATGGGAACTAGTTATCAAGGGCAGGATGCCAGAGTTTAATAAACAGAGTACATAAATTATATAAAAGTTGTCTGAGCAGACTAAGGTCAGTTTTCTGAAAAGCAAGAACCATACAGATCAGTGTCAAATGGGAATGTGTTGAAGCTACATGCTCCATGCCCTACATCACACGTGTGCCAGCTGCTTCATGTATCCTCTGGTGACTTCCCTCCTTCTGACATCCAATATTGAGCTTGGAGGCATGCTGAACTTCGTCTGGACTATAAATCAACTCTGCACCTGGGCTGGCATTGCTTTTGTAGACGTGGGGATCCTAGGTGAGATTGGTGACCCTGACTGACCCTGAACTGTCTGCTCAAGGCTATGAGATGAAACCAGCACCTCACTACCTCCTGGCTGTGTATCCACAGCAGGCTCTGATTCCCAGTCTGGTTATTCAGCTGCAGCTGGCTGGTGGACACAGAATCCAGCTGTTCCTCATCAGTCTGTTGGAGAACTGTCTCCAAGGACTGGCTGTTTCACAACATGATTCAATCTTTTTGGAAACCAATGTCAGGGCCTTGGAAATAATATATTTCAGGTATTGTATTTTATCCATTCCTCCCTTCCAAATGTGGCCTAATCCAGGAATTATTGACAAATAATAGAATTACATTTGGGATATAGTGGCCAGCCCTAAGGGTGGTGGTGGTGAACTGGGAAAGATAATGTTGCACAACATCACTTCTAGGTTTGTACCCAGAAGTGATGCTACCATGTCACACAACACTCTAGGATTTCCCTGAAACTCTATGATAAAACCATAGAGATCACGGAAATTCCTGCAGCATCAAGTCACACTACATACCCAGAAGTAAAGTAATGAAGTTACACAACACTGTTTTGCCCCCACTTCTCTATTGAGTGGAAATGTGTGATGGAGCTGGCCAACTGGGCACTTTAATTTGGGCTAAAAGCCTCTTGTGGCGCATAGTGATAAGTGGCAGAAATGCTGCCTGAAGCTGTCTGCCCATGAGATTGGGAGTTTGATCCCAGCAGCTGGCTCAAGGTTGACTCAGCCTTCCATCCTTCTAAGGTCAGTAAAATGAGTACCCAGCTTGCTGGGGGGTAAACGGTAATGACTGGGGAAGGCACTGGCAAGGCCACCTTGTATTGAGTCTGCCATGAAAACGCTGGAGGGCGTCACCCCAAGGATCAGACATGACTTGGTACTTGCACAGGGGATACCTTTACCTTAAAAGCTTCAAGGTGGGACCGATCCTCCTAGAATTACAACTGATCTTCAAACTACAGAGATCTGTTCTCTGAACTAAATGGCAACTTCAGAGCATGGACTGCATCAAGGAGAAAAAACATGAAAGTCACATCATGTCCCTGCTGTTCAAACTTCCCTGTTCAAACTCCACCTTCCCCAGACACTGGCCACAATATCTCCAGGAATTTCTCAAACTGGAGTTGGCAGCGCTGCTTTGGGAGAATCTATTACCAAGTGGCAGTCCCATATGGTTTTCATTCCCCTCTCTGTGTATGATTTGTTTAGACTTTAATGTATTGCTTCCCCCATCCTTACCTTTGGCAGCCAGTGATAATGACCGGAGAAATAACACAAATTATTTAACTAAACATTACATAAAGACTTAAAGCACTATGTTAATTGTTGCTTCCAATTCTCCCTAGCATTAAGAGAAATTACCTTAATTCATCCTTGCCCAATTTCTCTCTGGAATCCAACAATCTATTTTCCTCCCTCTTTTTAGGAATTTGGAGTTTGTTTTTGATCCGTTTTGTTTTGATCAAAGATAAACTTGTAGAAAAGAGGTTCTGCAAAATTTCAGGACTTCACTTATATCCCTCCATGACTGCTCTTCCTAAAAGGGCCTTTTACAGGTGTCACCCTCCAGATCGGCAAGATCAACAACTGCTTGAACACATTCCATGTATAATAGCCTGCCAGAGGAGGTCAGGAAGTCTCCCACACTCCTGGCATTTTGCTTACTGTGTGAAACAGCATTCGTATAAAGGTAACAAACTATGTCGTAACAGATTGGTCTGCCCCATTTCTAAATGATGTCTTTTCATGACTGTAGGACCTACCCGAAAAATAAAGGGACACAATATTATCCTAGAGAATTCTCAGATGAAGACAAGAATATGTATTTATCATCAGAAGAGCTGAAAAACTTTGTTCTCTCTGTGACTTTAAGGTTAAGTATCATGCTGTATCCATTAAAATTGTATATTGAGAGTTTTGCAAGGGTTTTGCAAGGGTTTTCTTCCAGCTGTGTAGCCTGCCTAGTCAGACCCAGAAGCCTCCTCAATCTTCCCTTTATGATTACTATGCATGAGCCCAGACACAGGCAAGAGATAGTGAATCATCAAAAAGGGAAGCCTCTGTCCCTAGCTTCTGAGTAAAAGAGCTCATTTAGATTTCAGCCACTTTTTCCCCAGTGAGAAACCAAAGCCACTTAACAACAGTGGTCCCATCAACACCTTACAGTCCAATCTGAATTTTCTTTACTAGCATGTAAATTCAACAGTTTGGGGAATGAGTTTCCTACTTACAGTGTGCAGCTGCAGTCTGAGTTTTAACTTTTATCAGCTGTTGGAGTGTCTGAAAAATCCATATCCTCTATACATGTCTTCTTTCTGAACACCAGAGATTAAACAATATCCAACAACAACAACAACAAAAAACAATTCAGAGAATATGAACAGAGCCAGGCTTTACCAGGACCTGTTTGTCAATGCCAGGTCAAGATCCTCAGCATAAGAAATAACAAATGGCTCTGCACATACAATGGTGAAAAAGCATCACTCCCAGATTCCAAATCTGGGTTTTAGAATAACATGCGTTTGCCATAGAAGTCATCTTGAATCCTGTGCCTCTCTCTGTAGAATTCAACCAGTGTTTCTCTTGCACAATTGTAGCAAATAATTGTGTCACCAAAAAAGCATAATGGCAGAAGGTCTCATGACCTATCATTTTGTTAAATCTGCTTGATTTCTAAGCAGTACCAGGTATTATATAATGGATTATTCTTCCCAAATATATAACTGAGGTTGGTGTGGAAGCTTCTGGTTATCAACCATACAGGAAACATGACATGCATACCACAGTAGTTGATGCAACACCCTTTTAAACAGAAAGTGACTTACTTTCTGAAATAAGTAAATTTTATAATTTGAGAAGTAGCATCTAATTTTTTTTTCAATTTTTCCCATACCACAGAGTTGAAATAGCGTTACAACAAAATGAAATAATGGATGCCTTTTTTGATGATTGGAAAGCCCTTGCAGAAGATGAAGGGGCCTTTGCGGGCAAGTCAGATATTTTCCTCAAGGAATACCAGTCATTTACAGACCTACATTATCTCAAGGACAGAACAGTTAGCTGCATTTGCTGGCACCCAACCATTTATGGTAAAGTTGACAGAATATTCAGTTCACAGCTAGAAACCACAGTGAGGCATGTTTGGTACTCTTTGAAAGATGAAAATCTCTTCCAATTTATTGGCCTTTCCATGAAAAAAGCCAGTTTAACATTAAAGGGAAATGTGATGAGCATGTATTTTGTAATATTCTGGGGGGTAAATATGCAGCAAAATAAATGGCCTTTATATCGCATTCTTAACTAATGATAAGAAACAAAGTGAAAGACAAATTCTGTAACTGTAATCCAGGCTTTTTCAACCAGGGTTTCGTGAGACCCTGGGGTTTCTTAATGGCCTTGGAGGTTTCCCGAGTAGGTGGGAGTTAATTAATTTTGATATATTTTTAAATTTTGTTAAAACATTCAACGTTGATCAGGTGATATGACCATATAAGTTGGACCATAAGGAAGGCCAAGCGTCAAAGAATTGAACTCTGGTGCTGGAGAAGACTCTTGCGAGTCCCTTGGACTGCAAGGCGAACAAACCGGTCAGTCCTAGAGGAGATCAGCCCTGACTGCTCCTTAGAAGGCCAGATCCTGAAGATGAAACTCAAATACTTTGGCCACCTCATGAGAAGGAAGGACTCCCTGGAGAAGAGCCTAATGCTGGGAGTGATTGAGGGCAAAAGAAGAAGGGGACGACAGAGAATGAGGTGGCTGGATGGAGTCACTGAAGCAGTAGGTGCAAACTTAAATGGACTCCGGGGAATGGTGGAGGACAGGAAGGCCTGGAGGATCATTGTCCATGGGGTTGCGATGAGTCAGACACAACTTCGCACCTAACAACAACAATATATATTGTCAGGAAGGGATATCAAGAGGCAATTTATTAGATTCTTTTAAATCTCATATTTCCTTTAAAGAAGTGTGGGCAGTGCCCTCTTCCCTTTATTTTCACAAAAATAGTCTGAGATAGGTTGTGGTGAAAGTGACCAGCCAAGGTTACCCAGTAAACTTCATGGCAGAGGGAATACATGACTCTGGATCTTCTCAGTCCTAATCCCACATACTTACTACTGCTCCACACTTACACTGAACCTGGCAATTGAAGAATTAAGCATCTCCTTTCTTCATCTGATTCCAAGTATTTTGCATCTGGACTTTTTTACTCGTGGCTGTGGGGTAGCATATAATTTGCTTTAGAGGAAGGGATATAAAAATATAATAGCAAGTGTCAAGCTGTGATGTTAAACTTTAGGGAGGTCACATTTAGAACAATGTGCAGTCCCCCAGTCCCCCAAAGAATTAAAATTCCTTTGCATGTTTCCCAGCAGCTGAAAATGATAGACCTTTTACGGTTAACAGTTCAGATCTGAGATTTGGGGCTGATTTAAAAAATGTTATCTGCTTTGATTCAACACCATCTGAAATTTATGGTTCCACTGTTGTCCAATGTATTTTTAGTAGATGGGAATTCTTTGGCTTGAATATATGGAATGGATTAAAAATAAGATCAATGGTTATAAGAGTTATAAGATCAATGGTTATAAGAGCCAAGGGACCAAGCCCTATGAAGATAGGTTGAGGGACTTGGGTATGTTCAGCCTGGAGAAAATGAGGTTGAGAGGGGACATGATAGACCTCTTTAAGTATTTGAAAGGCTGTCACTGGGAGGAGGGCAGGATGCTGTTTCTGTTGGCTGCAGAGGAGAGGACACGCAGTAATGGGTTTAAACTTCCAAGTACAACGATATAGGCTAGATATCAGGAAAAAAATTTCACAGAGTAGTTCAGCAGTGGAATAGGCTGCCTAAGGAGGTGGTGAGCTCCCCCTCACTGGCAGTCTTCAAGCAAAGGTTGGATACACACTTTTCTTGGATGCTTTAGGATGCTTTGGGCTGATCCTGCGTTGAGCAGGGGGTTGGACTAGATGGCCTGTATGGCCCCTTCCAACTCTATGATTCTATGATTCTAGTTTTCATCAAGAATGTTTGGAATTAAGACAGCCAGCATTTCAGTATATTCAAGGACTTCCTGAATCACTGGATAATGACAAGAAAAGGTTTGCAGAAACTTGAGAAAAAATTAGGCAATATTGATATAGAAAACTCATTGTCAAAAGTCTATAAGTGGGTTGGATCCAGGGAAGGATCCTTGAGTCTTCCAGATCTCCCCTCGCCTCCCAGCAGTCATTTCTGACCCCAGGGTTCCCAATGGGAATGGTAAAATCACCTCTCCTGCCTGTTTTGTGAGTGGATGTTTGCTCAGGCAAGAAGGAGGATAAACAATTTCCCCACCCCTGCCCTGACTGAAGTGGCCATTCTAATTTTAATGTGAAATCCTGACCCTGAATTGGCTTTTTAAAAGTTTATTAAAGATTCAACGTCAGAAGAATAACATCAGTTTTAATTTTATGATTGGAGCAACAACACTTCCAGACAATGGAGATCCAGATATAGCTAAACCTAGAGCTTGGTTCATTAAAATATGTGGTCCTACCAGGACTGACAGGCTAACTTGCTATATCTGTATGAGGGTCAAGGGTCATAAGAAAAACAGCAATTTGGAAAAAAAGTTTAGAAATGGTTTACAGGTTTTTAGAATTATAATGCTATTATTATATTAAATAAAAATATTAAATATTAAAGAAAATTTATAGAACAAAATACTCTTTTGTGATCGCTTTCTTCTATAACCATTTTAAAACTACATTAGCTTTTCTATGTGTATTTCTCTAAGGAATTTATATCCATTTTGCAATAATGTGATATCACACTGATTTGATATTTTTTAAAAATCCAAAAAATAGTGTATTGCAGGGCACAAGGAAGTACTAGACACCTAAAATAGTCAAGGAAAGGCAGTATCATTGTTTGTATGGGCTTAGAATGGAGTAACTCTGCCTAGGATTGCACAGTTACTTTTTAGACTGTGTAGGAAGACAACTAATTGGGAACATGATAAATATTTATAAAGCTATAAACATTTCAGAAAGAGGATTTTAAAGAATTTTTTTCTCAGGATTACAAAAAAACAATGGTGCCAAGGATAAACCAATAAAACTGATTAATAATAGGTAAAAGGAAATCTTCCTTCGCAAAAATGCATTATTACATTTTATAATTAATTGCTGTAAGAAGCAGTGGTGAATGCTAATTTAGGATTTGCCCCTGTTGTGATTCTTAAAGCACTTTATGACTGACAAGTTCAGGCAGAATGCAGACAACAGCTGTGAAAAGGAACATTTTCCCAGTTGCAGCGGATGAAGCTGTATTTGTTTTCCATCAGGGATCATCGCGGTGTCAGTAACAGAGAGGCTTTCTTATGAGGAGCGAATACAAATGTCTGGGAAATTACTCTTGTGGAAAGCACCAATTCTTTTTTGGAGTTTTGCAGACCCTATTCACCCACAGGTATTTTGAAGATGGCTTTAATATGGTGAAGTAAATCAACAATGAAATCAGATGTGGCAGTACTCAGAACTCTTATGCCTCCCACCCTCTCAATAATTATGTTTTCTAGCTAATGCTGGAGTGCCCCGAAGACATCTATTGCTTCCAGTTCTCACCAAGTGACCCCAACATCATTGCAGGAGGCTGTATAAATGGACAGGTACTAGGTTCTGTTTTCTGCCCTATAGTCAACATTCAGCTAAGAGTTTGCATGTATACAAATAAGCTATTCATAACTGACCAGCAATATATATTGTTTTTCCTCCCTGCTGCTCTGTAGAAGTCCAGGTGATACTGTAGCAGAGGGGCTGGACATAATTAGCATGAGACCTAACACCAGCCCCTCCTTATTAGGACTGATGTTAGCATGTATGCTTCTTAGCTACAGAGTATTGTCATGGGTTTTGAGGGAGCTCTGCCAAGAGGCCAGAGAATCCATATGACATGACCACATCAGAAAAACAAAAAGCTGGTCAGGATTAAAACAGACTGCAGCTCTCCAGCCACTATGGACATTGCACACTAGGCTTTCCTCTGGGCCACTAGCTGTTTCATTGCCTGACTGTCAGAATGCAAGCTTGCAAGAGTTCTTGGACAGGTGGCCTGAAAGATGCTGGGGAAGATTCAGTCTGCGTACCACTAAACTCAGTTCATATTGTAAGGGTAAGGAAGTTCCAACACAACAGGAGCAGGCCAGAAGATATTCTCCAACTTCTATAAAAGTTCCCAAACCAGCTGGTTTGCTAGTCTCTAACTCTAGAGCACCATGATCTTCATTCCACCTTCAGCTAAACAGGAGGCTGCTTTGACAGTCTCTGGAATTGTCTTCCTTCCTTTAGAAGATTACCAACTCATGCAGACTTCCTGTGATACATTCCTGGTCCAATCCCCTCTTGTTATGTTTTCCAGTGAGGGACATACTATTGCCACAATTATGCAAAAGGCACAGGACAGAGAATTAACCTGCAGTTCCACCTACCAAAACCCTATTGCAAACTGGGAGGGCCATTCATGCCTACAGTTTCTAGTTTCAAAATGTCATTTATGGATCACCTTACAGCATCTGATGATGTTAGCCATTCAGTTGGGTCCAACTCTTGGCAATCCTATGGCTCAGCTATCTCCATGTCTTCCCATCTTGCACTGCTTCTTCTAATTGTGTAATGCACAGCATCTAGTAAAGCCATAAAGAAGATCCAGCAATTAATCATTATTCTTTAGCATTTCTTTCTTTTCCAATTCTGATCAATACATCTCAGTATAAGACTATAAGTCCTAATCATCAATATACATTGTGTGACCCAAAGTGACTATTACTATCAATCTATTCTCAGCCCTGCTCAATGTTAGTGATTTTATATCACATCATATTGGGGGGGGGGGGGAATAAAGGATCCACCAGTAACCTTGGGTCATTGTGTGGGATTTCTCGATACTGGAAACAACCTCTGTAAAATATATATATAAATATTAATTACTACAAATCACTATCCTTTCTGTAACTTCTCCCATTCATTCTCTATACATATTTCATTTTTCTGTCATGCTGTATAATAAAAAGAGCCTGACTTGACAATCCGTTGTCTCCTTTACCTAGGTTGTACTGTGGGACATTTCACAGTATGAAGAGAGGTTACAGAACGCAAAGACAGGTGGAGCAAGCAAGAGGACTACAGCCAATATGGTCAGCTCTCTATTATAATCAATGTTATGAGCCCCTTAGACTTGGACAGAGAAGATATTTCTTCTACTTATGCTTTAGTCATTCTAGAGTACATATCTGTGTGGACCATCTGATGTATAAACAGGAAACCACAGATAAAGCTATGGAAGTTTCAATTATTGTCACAGAAGGAAAAAAATGATTGCTTGGCCCACTCTTTCTATCTGCCCATGCATGTACTTTCCAAGGCCATGGAGTACTTATCTTAAATGTAAAGCAATTCTCTTGGAATTCTACAGCATGTATTCCATTAGAACAGGGGAAACTGCTATTTATTAAAGATGCTCAAATACCCACTGGTTTGGCTTACAGCTGAATTTTTGTCACTCTCTTGAAACCAGTTGAAACCTGTCTCTTTAGTTACTTTGCATATATCCAAGAAATACAATACAATGTAGAGCCGAGCAGCCAGCTGAGCTTCATGCCTGCACTCTCTCACACTGCATGCTTTGGGAGTCCTTTTCTGTCTCTCGCCCACAGACCTGTTGCTGCTGTATGCAGCTTGGCAGCCAATCAGATACCTAAACAGTGAGCAAACTGGCCAGTCAGCCAGTGTTTATAAACAAACATTCTATTCTTGAAAAAAAGCATGTTACCATTTGGTGTTTTAAGTCCATGTACAATTTTTTTGCATGTCCATTTTCAACCAGTCTTAGGAGAGCTCCAAACGTATTAAAAAACCATAAGACATCACCTCGGCATAAGCTCTCCAGTAATGGGGTCATTTCCTCATTCACAACACTCAAATGACCCCATTATTGGGGAGCTTATGCCGAGGTGATATGTCTTAGGAGCTCAGACTTCTAATCTGCTGAGCCAGGTTTGATTCCCCGTTCCTCCTCCACATGCAGCCAGCTGGGTGACCTTGGCCTCGCCACAGCACTGATAAAGCTGTTCTGACCGAGCTTTCTCAGCCTCACCCACCTCACAGGGTGTCTGTTGTGGGGAAAGGAAAGGGAAGCCACTTTGAGACTCCTTCAGGTAGAGAAAAGCAGCATATAAGAACCAACTCTTCTTCTTAAGGTTTTTTTAATAAGTTTGGAGCTGTGCCAAAATGATTTGTGTGTGTTGTGATATTCAAAGTATTTATTCAGATTATGAGGTGCAATTACTGATGAATATATAGAAAGTGGGATACAATACCTGAGACTCAGTTATGGTTGCTGATATATTGGATACTAAGAGAGACAGACAATAAAATTTAGAAAGAAGATCCATACAATTTTTTGCCAATTTGATTTCATTCATTGTTGATTGCAGCTGTTGAACACGGGGTATTCATATATTCAACGTGTTCACCTCAAAGTTCACAGCATCCCTACTTTTATTGAGCTCCAAGAATCTGAGATTCACTGAATGTCTGATTGTTTTTGTGTGCTGTATGTCCCTAACAACATTTGTTAGGATTTTAAAAATATAAATGGAAGCTGAGTGTTTGCCAGACTTAATTTGTCTTCATTAACTACAAAAAGATTATAGACTTATAAGATAAAACTAAAATGCATATATAAATCATGTATATATAAAGTCACCCAGATCTGCATGGCCTAAGCTAGCCTGATCACATCAGATCTTGGAGTCTAAGTGGTTAGTATTTAACCTTGGTTAGTATTTGGATGGGAGACCACTAAGGAAGTCCAGGGTCATGATTTATTTATTTATTTTCAAATCTATGTCCCGCCTTTTTTGACAACTGTCACCTTGAGGAGGCTTACAGAATAAGCTGATGCAGACAATGGCAAACCACTGCTGAATGTTTCATACCTCTGGTCACCATAAGTCAGCTACACTTGGTGGCACTTTACACACACATATCTAAAGTTCCAGAATACTGAACAGTCCATGTTCACTTTTAGCCATCCTTCATGGTGGAGCAACAACTTGCAAAGGAGCTGCACATGGTGAGATACTGCGCAGTCTCTTCCATAGAATATGGCCACAAATCAGTTATTACGGATATTCAGTGGCTTCCAGACACTTTTGAGGTATGCTTCAATTATTTATTGAATAAGAGTCCTGTGGTGTTTTTGAGACTAAACTATTGTAAACTATTGTATTCCAGCTCACTACTTCAGATGCAACAAATGGATCCTCACTATGCAGATATTTTATGTAGATGGTATGAGAAAAATCTGGATCAAGGGGCTTGTAATTATGTAAAATTCATATCTAATAAAACTTAGGGAGTGGTTACCACTGGCCTTACTTCTGCAGGCAAGGTCACACAGTGCATGGCTTCTGAAGAGGCTCTCACCTGGGAGGCTGGGCATATGGTAGAAGATTATCCCTCAAGTACCCTTTCCCCAAGCTATTTAGGGCCTTATAGGTAAGAACCTGCACTTTGAATTGTGCCCCAAACAGATGGAAATCCAATGTAGATTATGTTTAGACATTAAACATTTGTTATTAAACACCTGATATCTTTCTGTTAAACTTAAAAGTAACATAGAATCATAGAGTTGGAAGGGGCCATACAGGCCATCTAGTCCAACCCCCTGCTCAACGCAGGACTAGCCCTAAGCATCCTAAAGCATCCAAGAAAAGTGTGTATCCAACCTTTGCTTGAAGACTGCCAGTGAGGGGAAGCTCACCACCTCCTTAGGCAGCCTATTCCACTGCTGAACTACTCTGACTGTGAAAATTGTTTTCCTGATATCCAGCCTATATCGTTGTGCTTGTAGTTTAAACCCATTACTGTGTGTCCTTTCCTCTGCAGCCAACGGGAACAGCATCCTGCCCTCCTCCAAATGACAACCTTTCAAATACTTAAAGAGGGCTATCATGTCCCCTCTCAACCTCCTTTTCTCCAGGCTGAACATTCCCAAGCCCCTCAACCTATCCTCGTAGGGCTTGGTTCCTTGGCCCCAGATCATCCTTGTCGCTCTCCTCTGTACCCTTTCAATTTTATCTACGTCCTTCTTGAAGTGAGGCCTCCAGAACTGCACACAGTACTCCAGGTGTGGTCTGACCAGTGCCGTATACAATGGGACTATGACATCTTGTGATTTTGATGTGATGCCCCTGTTGATACTGCCCAAAATGGCATTCGCCTTTTTTACCGCTGCATCACACTGCCTGCTCCTGTTTAGTTTACAATCCAAAAGTACCCCAAGGTCTCGTTCACACACAGTGTTACCTAGAAGCGTATCCCCCATCCAGTAGGCATGCTTTTCATTTTTCTGACCCAGATGCAGAACTTTACACTTATCTTTATTAAATTGCATCTTGTTCTCATTTGCCCATTTTTCCATTGTGTTCAGATCTCGTTAAACTCTGTCTCTATCTTCTGGAGTATTTGCCAGTCCTCTCAATTTGGTGTCATCTGCAAACTTGATGAGTAGTCCTTCCACCCCCTCATCTAGATCATTAATACATATGTTAAAAAGTACCGGATCGAGCCCTGAGCCCTGACGTATCCCACTACTCACCTCCCTCCAGTCTGATGAAACACCATTGACAACAACTCTTTGAATGCGGTTCTGTAACCAATTCCCTGTCCACCTAACTATCTGAAAATCCAGATTGCAGTCCTTCAATTTATCCATAAATCTTAAACAATATTTTAATTTTATAAGAATATAGAAAATAAATTTGCCCTGTGCCCAATTAATTGGGATATTGAGACCATTTCCACATTAGTAATCTGTCTCTGGTCAGCCTCTGGTTGCTGGCGGGTTTTAGAGCCCCCTCCACATGCCATCGTCTGCATCGTGAGGCTGTCCAGGGCTGGCTCAAGTTTTGGGCATATTTGTCATGAGATGAAGGTCACTGGATTTGCCACCTCCTATCATGCTCCTCATCAGGGAGCATCTAGGGGCAAACCTGTGTGGAGGGGAAAAGGCATGATAGTCTCTGTAGCGTTGTCCCGCCCTCACACCCGCCATCCCTTCTCCATTTCCTGCTCTGAGAAATTAAACAAAAAAAAGGCATGGTATAAATTTTCCCTCCTTTCCCACATACAAGGCAGGGCCCATGGGCGGGGAGGCCGGGGACGCCAGGCCTTTGACACGGCCAGAACAGCAGGGCTGCCGCATTGCAGACACGGCAGCCCTGCTCTTCTCACAGCGCCGAACACGGGGCGGCGCGGGGTGTCCCAGGGAGCATGTGACGCCCGACCAGGGGAATGGCAGGCCCTGGGAAGCCTTTGCCCTGCGAAGGCTTTGCCGGGGAGGCCTAGCGCCCATTTTATTGTGAAATAAAATGGGCTTTCCCCCTAGTATAATTATGATAATGTTGGAATCTATGCATATTTGAGAGTCCTTGGTGGGACTAATATGCCCAGAGTAAATGTTCAACTTTCAAATGGTAAAAAATATTCTAAAATCTGAAGTGCATGGACGTTAAAAACAAACTTGTTGGTAAATTTTAAAGGCTGTAATGTCTGGCACAACATTTACAGTCTTACATTCTACGGTTTCTACGACACATAAATTCAACAGTATCCATAACTGAAAAATTGCAAATAAAATCAAAGAAACCTTTGCTTGGGAATCTCTCCCCTCCCCCCTGTGGTGGCAGAGTCTTCCTGCCTTTGTAGATATTGCTCACTCATTCCAGCTCCTAATGCTAAATGTATTTTCTCTTGCTTTTTATCCCCCTGTCTTAGGTTAACAGAATGGGTACTGTCTTTGAGAACAGAACTGGAATTTGTATACAACTTGTCACTTGTTCTCCTGACTGGTAGTGCTTTTTACAAGGTTTTATTGCACAAAAAGCCTCTTTTTGATTCCCCGTTCCCACACCCTTTTATCCCTTTGTCTTCCCATTGCTTCATGTAGGTAATTGCTATTGATTTTTATATGTCCTGAGCTACCAACTATTCTGTTCAAAAATGTTACCTACAAGGTTCAGCTGTGCAAATCATCTTCCACTTTAAAGAATAACTGTTATATTGTTGCATAGCCAATATAAGAGCATTCTTCATCGGGATATTAACTTAACCATCAGTCCACCTCAGTCTGTTCAGAATTCAGAAGAAGGGGGCATCCTTCTAAAAGCATTCAGAACAGTCATCAAAGAGGATAGACTACTCACAATCACTTTGGTCCAATCTTTCAAGTATGCAATTTGAGATCCACTAGCCAACCACAACCCACCAGAAATGTGATAGACCCATTTTGCGGTGACCTTGTGTCTGTCAAGCAATAAGATAGCTGGAAGGTTTATTTGTTTTTTTTTTAAACGTGCAATAAGGTTAGGAGCATATATTTGTAGGCAACCAATGGGATTCATCTTGGTTGCCCAGGCACTCTGTCTGTGGCACCTCATACAATACTATGTGTGATTCTATTCTTCTATTCTGACTACTCAGATATAGTACAGCCAACCTCACTGGAGGATTTCGGCCCTACTACCTGAATAGGCCTTATCTAGTCTTACCATCATTGGTTGTTTCTGTGCAGTTCAATATACTTTTGGGATCTCCGGTCTCAAAAACCTGGCTTCCAACTTTCTGTAGAGAAGAAGAAAGATGACAAGATAATTACATGTCCAGCTGAAGTGCCAACTACTTTCAAGCACTTAGATCTCTCCTGGAGACCACATATTAAGGTATAGTACTAGACAGATTTCTGAATATATATTGATGTAACTAGCCTATGACTTTTTAATTTAATCAACTGTGCCTTTTCTCTTTTTCTGGATGTAAGATTCTTTTTTGAATTATTTCTGTTTTAAGAACAGAAATCAAAAACTATGGGTAGAAACTCCAGGGAACCAAAAGTAGAGCCAAAATTTGTGTACACAGTCCCCTTCCACATAACAGATGGTGGTTGTTGCTTCTGACTACGCTGCTTTTGAGAGCCAGAAGAGGCATTATTAACACTTGCTTCTCTCTCATCCTTCCTGACCAACTGGCAATCAGCTGATGCCCACTACATGCTGGTCTCAAGTTGTGCAGGCAGCATACGTCAGCCTGTGATTCTTGCAAGGAGGAGAACCCTGACCCTCAGACACAACACCCACCCAATGATTCAATATGTTATATTTGAATTTGGAAAACGTTCTATAAATACATCTTCCTCACAGAATTGAGGCCTTGGATCCATCAGAAATGGAAGGGATGTTTGGAGTATGACAGCCTTGCTTATCTCCTCCCAGAAGGCATTTGTTCATTTACCTGGCCAGGGAACCTTGCAACTGCCTGCTACTATATGCAACCTGCACAAGGTAGCCCTTTGCCGCCGCAAGCATGGCCTGGCTGCCCCACAGCTGTGCTGGCTGCCTCACAGCTGCCAGGTTCAGGACTCCACCGCGACCTCCGCTGCTGTCTCAGCCACTGTGGCCTCCACCGCCACTGTCTCAGCTTCCAGCAGTGCGGGTGCGGATGCGGCTGCTGCCTTGATGTCCAAGGGTGTGACCGCTGCCTCGGCCTCAGCCTCCTCTGTCTGCATCCCTGCCTTTCACAGGCTGCTGCCTTGAGCTCAGCTGGCATGGGCATCGCTGCTGCTTTGACCGATGCCACTGGCCACCTCCCTGCCTTTTCTGGATCATTCCCTGGGGTGGGACAACAGACATCACATCTGTACCCATTTCTATCCCTGGAGGCAGTCAGGAGATGTGTTCCACACCAAAAAAGAATACTATCCTATTTACTATATATAGGACAAAAATATTTATTAATCTAAATACTTTTAATCAAATTGAATAGATTGTGGCCTTTCATAAAACAGGGATCGTCACCTGGATAAAGAAGCCTTAGCTGAGTATCACTTAATTCAGAATAAATTGGCATGGAAGAAGGCAACAGTTCTGAAGAAAAACACTGTACTAATTTAAGACAATGCCTGTGCATTATATTAGAAAAGGCAGTCCTCTCTGTGTGTCAGTGTAAGAGGAATTCCTGTTCTAAGAGAACATATGCCATCTGCAGTTTGGTATAATAAAATAAATAAATAAAATCTTTAAACAGCCCCGCGGCGCAGCGCGCCGCGGACTGAATAAAAGAGTAAGGGCTGTCTGGGAGGAGTTAGGGCGGACCCTGTCCAGGATAAAAACTCAGAGGGGCCAATCAGGATTGGCCCCTCTGAGTGTCCATCCCGGCCCAAGCAGCCAATGGGGAGCCTCACGAAGCGCGGCTCCCCATTGGCTGCTTCGCCCGGCCAGGGAATCACCGCATAGACTGGACTGCCAGCCGATGCGGTGAGTCCTCTGGGGGGCCGTGCTGCCTTCTCCTGGCCACTGGAACGGCCTTGCCGCATCGCAGACGCGGCGAGGCAGCTCCAGCGGCTGGGAGAAGGCTCAAGCCGCTGGAGGGGATGTGGCCGCGATGCCTTCTTTCGTCTTCGGCCAGGGTGGGGGGGGGGGGCGGGAGTCGGCCTTCTCTCAAACGGCTTTCGCCTTTGGGGAGGGTGGGGGGCAAGAGAACGGAGTTTTGGGCTTCGGGGAGGGTGGAGTGGGGGTGGGAGCTGGCCTTCTCTTGCCCCCGGGAGCAGCCTCACTGTGGTGAGGCCACTCCTGAGGCCGAGAGAAGACCGGCTCCTAGCGCCCAATTTATTAAACAATAAAACAGGCTTTATTTCTAGTGGTATAATATACTAAAAATAACTCAATTTAAGAAAATCTGCTGTCCTATTAAAGGGAAGTAAAACTTCCTGTGAAGCTTCATTCCCCCAGTCTAGGATAAAGACTGAAAAGGACTTGGTTCTGGTCGAGGCCAGGCAGACATCTTTAGGACGAGGGATCATCAATAGGTTGATATTCACTGAACATAGTGCTCTTCAGGGAACATATTGGGAGAAGCATTAAAGGTCAGAAGCAGCACCTTGAACCTGATCCAGAACTACGCCAGCAACCAGTGCAGCTGTTGGAGGGCAGGTCAATTATGAGCCCTCTACGGGGTCCTCCTAAGGACCTGGGCAGCCACATTCTGTACCAGTTGTCATTTCCGAAGCAGGGACAAGGGCAGCCCTGCATCTATTCATTTACAGTAATCCAACCAGAAAAAGAAGAAGAGGAGGAGTTGGTTCTTATATGCTGCTTTTCTCTACCCGAAGGAGGCACAAAGCGGCTTACAGTCGCCTTCCCATTCCTCTTCCCACAACAGTCCGTACTCCTAACCACTACTCCAAACTGGCTCTCAGTGACTGTTGCATGGATCATTTTGTACTAGGTCTTCCAGAGCAAGGTAAAACACCAGCAGCTTCACCTGGCATAGATAATTACACACTTGGTGAGCTACATTTGTGACCTGTGCTTCTGATAAAAGGGAGGTTCCTGATGAAGCATGAATGTGTTAGTTGCATTCCGTCAAGATGGGAGACATGCTTCCTGTCCCAGCCCTTTCTTCTCCAGTTGCAGGACCTCCGTCTTTGTGGATTTAGTTTCCTACCATGGTCTCCAGTGAATCTTGGGGTGGATGGGTGTCAGCTTGCATTTTATTCTTGCGTTGTATCTTGCATGTGTTATGCTGTTTGTATGGAATGTTTTTCTGATTTTGTAAGGCAAGGGTTTTGTGTGTGAATTGTTTCTTGTATTATCACATTGCTTTTATTACATTGACTTCTCATTCTGTAATCCCTCTTGAATCTCAATGAGAAAGGTAGACTATAAATGAAATAAATATATTTTTTAAAGATTAATCTTAACAGAGTCATTAAACACGCCCTTAACTCTAGCCAGTTGAAATCAGTCATGTTCAAAAGTCCACATCTTTGGCTGGATCATATATTGTACTTGCAAGTTTGGTGTAGAGCCAGTTTGGTGTAGTGGTTAGGAGTGCGGACTTCTAATCTGGCATGCTGGGTTCGATTCTGCACTCCCCCACATGCAGCCAGCTGGGTGACCTTGGGCTCGCCACAGCACTGATAAAACTGTTCTGACCGGGCAGTGATATCAGGGCTCTCTCAGCCTCACCCACCGCACAGGGTCTCTATTGTGGGGAGAGGAAAGGGAAGGCGACTGTAAGCCGCTTTGAGCCTCCTTCGGGTAGAGAAAAGCGGCATATAAAACCCAACTCCTTCTTCAAGAGAACTCAAGGTGTTCTAAGAGGGAAAACTGTGCTGGGTAAATAACACTTTGTTTTCCTGTATTGCAAAATGTGTCGCCTCCCTTTCTGTTCCAGAGGCATATTCAGAAATGATAAAAACACATAACTCAAGTGTATTTTTAAAAGCCTGTCATGTCTAATCTGCCCTACATCCTAACACAGCTAGGCCTGCCGAAGTCAGATACTGGTGGAGAGTACAGCCCATTGAAAATTAGCTTCAAAGAGGAGCACTACTATACCAAAATACAAGGTAATGCTAAATTGCATTTTCATGTCTCTGGGGAAATGTTTCTTAATCGTCAGGATAATTAAAATTGTAGCTAAATGCAGTTCTGCTGTAAGTCTTCCATTCACCTCCTTGGGTGGCATCATGTTCTCTTTTCTTATGCCTGTAAAACCTAGATTTGTGGACCCTGCCTCAGTGACGAGAGAGTGCAAACTATTTACTGCCATGCATGCTTCCTAAAACCCTACCCATATGCTACATGCCAAAACTGGCTTTACTTTCATGAATTCCCTTAAAGAAACCAGAGAAATAGTCTGTGAGGTAGCTAGTGTTGTACTTGAGGAGATTCCATTTAAAACTGATACGGGCCTGATTATTTGTGTCATGATTAATTTGCCATGGAACTTTCTTGTCCTCCTTGGAGCGCTAAGCTAGTAGCTGAAAACCATTGACTAATTTTTAAAAATCTAAATTTAATTGCTGCATTTACTGGCTGCTTACCCAAATAAAGTGTAAAGTGTAAAGCTTTCACTTCATACAGAACTCTTAATCAGCAAAAGGAAAAGTAGATCAGTGGGAAGACAGGCCAGGTTCCCCCTCTCCCTAAGAAGGACCAAAGACAGCTGAAGGATTGTTAGGTGGTTACGAAAGAGGGGCTAGAGAGCAGTTAAGTGGTTAACAACTAAGGAGCTGGGGAGGGCAAGAATATCTGTTTCACTAAGCAAAACTTGGGGGGAAAGCAGCTTAAAACTAAATGGGGGGAAATGTCAGTTTGTAATAAAAGATCCCAAATGCTGGAATAGGGAAATAGTTCAAAAGTTCAAAGGAAAAGAAATGCTGTAACTCTACCTTACTTTCTTGAGTGTTATGTTCAAACCAATAAAAAAAACTCGGTGTGGTGAGCATTCTATGAGTGGTGAAGGGGTGTCACAATCCATTCATAATCAACACCCTTTCTTCACAAGAGCCCCATTTACCATCCCTTTGTCAGTACTCACAAAACAGTTTTTATTAGATAATTCTGTATGGCAGTCATTTTATTCCCATTCTCTTAAAGACAGGACACAACCCCAGATCAAACAAGCGGCATCTAAAGACAGGCTACCTTATAGTGAGGTAACAACGCCATCAGTGAAACCACCTAAGCTGCTAGAAAATATCACTACCAACTTTTTTGTTGGAACTGAAGTAAGTTGACATTTTAAATATTTCTTAGCAGGAAACAGAAGAAAAAGAACTGGAGAAAACAAGATAATGGGTTATATATTGCCACTCTGCTAAACTAAGGGTGATGAAGTCTGTGGATGCAAGGCATATTCTATTAATGTGAAAGTCTCCTCCGCTGGAGGGGAAATGTTGAAAGAAGGTACTTTTCTTGACCTATTAGAACATGTAACCCAGAGTTAAGTAGAAGATACAACCCTAAAATATTAGCGAATGATTATGAATAAATCAGTGCATCCTTTATCTTGGATTAGCATAACAGGAAACACATTGTCAGTAACCTGTTCACCTCAGAGGGTCAATCACCATCTTTTATAGAGGATTTTTTGAGGTTTGACTTAAACATATTTTCGTAACAGAGTTCACTGCTACCAAAATAGCCTTGTGAATTGCTCAACCTTCCAAAGCAAGGATCAATATTTAAGATAGAAAAGTGTACTGTAGAGGCAGGTATTTTACCCTTGCCTTGTCCCTCTATGTGGGAAGTTCACCAAGTCTTCTGGTCTTCAGAACAGTAATATTATTTGAGTTTCTAAGCAAGCAAGGTTCAAATCTTACCCCTCCCCCCAGTATTTAATGATAGAGGAATTGCTTATGATTTTCTGCTTTATTCGGATTTAGTCATTTTGTTTAGGAATGGGGTCCCCAACATTTCTGAGACTGCAGGCACCTTTGGAATTTTGACGGGAGTAGTGAGCATTACCACAAAATGGCTACCAGAAGGCAGAGCCAAACCCAATACTTCCTTCTGCATTCTGCAAAAGAATGAAATGAAATGAAGGAAAATCCAAAGGAAGAAGAGAAAGGGGGGGAAAGAAACAGAGGAAAGTTGGGGAGGGAGAAAAAAGAGAAGAAAAGCCTAAAGAGGTAATGAAGCAACAGACCAAGGAATGGCTGTGCTTATCAGTCCTCGTGATTTTACAGAGTCTGTGGGTGATTCCAGCTGAAATCCTTTAATATGCAGCCAATGAGCATATCAGCATTGCTTGATACCAGTTTCCTCCACCTATTTTGCTTTTACCATGCCACTGAGCAGCAGTGGGAGAAAAATAGAAGGGAGCAGGAAACTGGCTACAAGCTACTCCACTACTTTACTTCTGGGTAAGTATCCATACATGTTGCCATGGCATTAGGTGATACTAAGAATTTCCTACATAGTTTAGGAAATTCTTGCACTATCACACAACACTGTGACGTCGGTTTCAGGTACATACTCAGAGGTGACATTGCATTCCTGCCCAATGTCAGTTTCTTGTGTTTCTGCTTCCCAAATCTCCTGGTGGTTGCCTATTTCCAAAGGCCCCACTCACTTTCTGAAAAACTTGGTAGGTGCCAAAGAAAATATAGCCATGTGCCACTGGGGAACCCTGGTATAGTATTTTTGTTCTTCCAGGGTTTTTTAAAGCTTTATAAATGGTTTGTCTAGTTTTCTCTTTTCCTGTGTTCTTGCCTCTTAGTTCATGGATGCAAGGTCTAAGTGCCTAAAGTCATAAACTGAAGTAAAAGAGGTTGTGTCATACAGTACAATTTATAAATGCCTTTTAAAACATCCTGTATTTGTTATGCATGTTCATGGCTTTCACTCCAATTATGAATGCAATGTGTAGATTTACTTCCATTGTCCAAGGAATTTGTAAACTTGAAAGAAACCAAATTTGGGGTAAAATAACTGGGTTGGATCCAGCCAATTTTTATGTTCAGTCCAATGTGACTTTTGTCTGTTCAGGCCCCACAATCCTCAACATGGTATTGTTGGTGGTCAAGGGGAACTCCTCCCTATTTTTCATCAGCAGAAAAGCTGGTTGGAGCCAGTCCATTATAACCCATACTTTGTCAAAACTCCTCCTACACCTACTTATTTTTGTGGCATTACAGGATGGTGAAGTCCTTTATACAGACTGGAAGATGGAAAGAGATGGTGACTCAGGAAGACTGCTTAGTATGTTAAATTTCTAAGCTTGATGAAAGAGTGTTAAAATATAAGAGGTACCCTACTGGATTCAATATCCTATTCTGGTACTGGCTAACCAGAAGACCCGAAGGAATAACCGACAGGGCACTTTCCCTCTTCAGGGGATGTGGAAATTCCCTTTAGTTATGGCTAACAGTCATTCATGGATCTGTCTTTCATTAAATTATCTAGTGTCCTTTTAAAGCCATTCATGTGGCCAACTCCCATGTCTGCTGTATTTTACTGAGTAAAGAAGTATTTTGGATGCCCCACAATTTCATTCAACTATGGTTGAATGAAAAGTTCTCTTTATCCAATTTTTCTAGCAACATATATTATTCTGTGCTTCCTCCTTTTGTTTAATACATTTTAATCCATTAGAAGACCTATCCTGTTATCTTGTATAGAGATGTGAAGGTCCAAAAATCCTGGGGGTTGGGGGCACCATTTTTTTCTGAGGACTCCCCCCCCCCCAGTTTTTTTCTGATAGAAAAACTGAATGATTTGGGGGGGCACTAAATAAAATTATGAAATTTGATTCAAAATTTCTGGAGATTTAACACCTGTAATCATTTGACTGCTGAATTTACTCAGAGGTTTTTGATGATGGACCTTGTAATAAACTTTGCTTTAAATGTATAATATCTACTGGATCTCCCTTATTATTCCTTTTAAATGATTCTTAAACAGACTTTATTCCTCTATGTGCTTAATAATTCTACTTTTAACAAACTACTAATTTCTCTGGAACAGACATTAGGCTGACTGGCCTATAGATTCCCATGTATCATCTGGACCCTTTACTGAAATGTGACATAATATTTGCCACTTTCTGGCCCTTGGATAGAAACACTGGTTTTAAAGAGAAGTGTGTGTGTGTGTGTGTGTGTGTGTGTGGTTAGAGGATTAGTGGTTTCAATTTTCAGAATGCCCAGGGGGTGTGCTATCCAGACCTGGAGACACCAGTTTTTAATTTGCCCATTATTTCTAGAACTTCACCTCTCATCATTTCTTGTGGGACTCGTATACAGAACTTTAATTTTTTAGTCAAGAAAGTCTAAGATTTAAACACCAGAGAAATATTTAAATTCTGTACAATTTGCACAGAATACATTTTTGTGTTATAAATTAGCCAGCTAAATTGGACTCATCAGCAGGGCAGCAAGTAACTGAGTTTCCCTGTGAGAGATTAATGCTAAAATTCTACTATTAGTAGTTAAATGGTTGTCTGCTCTAAAATGGTCCCCATTGCAAAACTTGTAAATAGCAGGCAAAACTTGTGTGCGCAGCAGCCACTGACTAGAATAGACTGAAAAAAGAACTTAACCTGACAAAATATGAAGTTAGAGTAAATTTATGCATGTCCAAAACTACTGTGTCCCTCTTTTCTATTCAAAAGGCCAGAAGCCATCCAACATCTATACTATCCATGATGGACTTGTTCACACGGTACAGAGGTCTCCATTTTTCAAAGACATAATTCTCACTGTTGGAGGCTGGAACTTTGCCATATGGAAAGAAGGAGTTACGGTACGTCCCTTGGGAATGAGAAGCTACAAACAAGGAAGTCACAGATCCAAACATAGCATGCAGTGGTTCAAATGGACACAGGAAGAAGTTATTTTTGCTCAGCTATCCAGTAAGTCCTAGCATATTTTGAGCTCTAACAGCTCCATCCGGGAAACACTGAATTATTGAAACGTTCCTTTCACATGCTCCAAGAGGAATTTCCGGCAGACAACTCTGTGTTGTTACATAGCATTTGTTTGTGAATGTGTAGGAAGATATTTCTGCAAGTCAGTGTTTCTTAATGAAGAGCTGTCATAGCTCAAAATATGTTAGACAGTCTTACACGCTCCTCTGAATTCTGAGAAATACCAGGGGCAGTGCTGCTAGAGCTGGTTTCCATAGGACAAGCGTGCATTGAAGATGTATGGCATTCTGAAAATATTTGCCTCATTTACAAACAAGTAGAGCAGAGGAGCTGGCCTAGGGGCATTTTTGTCAGGCGGCAGATCCACCACCCCGAGTCACATAACAAGAGAGGCCATTCAGCTGTAGTCCACTCACAGTTCTCACTCTCTCTCTCTCTCTCTGCTTTTTCCCTCCATCCCAAATGCGGTTTCTTCACACTTATCCTGGGCCTTTCCTCAGCTCAGGGTTTGTCACTTATCAGGAGACTTCACACCCATTAGCTCCCATTGACCATTTGTGCACTGGGAACTTCAGTGCCCCAGCTCCTGTGCAGGAGCACAAGTCGGGGGAGGATGAGGCACACCAGGCCAAATGCTCCCCCATGTGGGGGCAGAAAGAGGTGGGGCCACCTGCCACGACTAAAACTCCATCCTGTAGCCCAGCATGAAACCTCCAGTGCATAAACAGTCATTGAGGATACATCTAGAGCCATCCAAAAACATTGTCATCACTGGTCATGACTTCAGGACTCTTTAGGGCAATACAAACACATCTATTGTCTCCATAATACCAAGGATGTCATAGCTGTAGGAGATGAGAGAGTAGCCAAGGATAGTTTGCTGGTATTTAAGGGAAGCGGGTGTTAAAATAAGAATGATTTCCATGCCAATTCTATATCTGAAGAAGTTGGTTGGTATAGGGAGGAAGTGGCTTTCTCCATTGCTAGTTTTGTGAGAAATGTCACTTTTCTCCAAGCTAATTCTGTTTTGAACAGCTGGCTGCCAGTGGAGTAAGATTATAAGGCTGCCAGCCTCCAGGCAAGGCCTGGAGGTCTTTTAGATATACAACTGATCCAGACTACAGAGGACAGTTTTTCTGGAAGAAATGGCAGAGTCTACAGCATGGCATTTCTGCTGAGATCCCCCCCCCAAAAAAAAACCTACAGGAATTTTTCCAGTTGAAGATGGCAGCCATAAGTCCAAAGTGCTAAATTATGCCTTTAGACTTGGGGAAACTTTTACAAAGGGATAAAGTGAGCTATCAAGTGTTGGGAAACACACCGCTCCAACCCATCATGATATTGCAAAACAATAGTTGCCCACATATTATTCCTGTAGAAAAGTCTTCAGGCAATGTGTGGTATCAGCAGAAATGCCACAATACCATGGAATCCAGTCCACATCCTTTCCCATTCACAAAGCAGAGGCATGCTTCCAAAACGAGCCCACAGCACTTCCCCCATCAAAGCCTGTCATGGCCCATTGGCTAGAAGAACAGAAACTCCAGGGCAGGGGTTCAAGATCCCAAGTGGCCCTAAAAAGTCAGCAGCAGCAGCCTTTCTTTCACATCTGCATCCTATCCTTCCTCCAAGGAGCACATACACAGTTCTTCCCTCTTCCATTTAATCCTTTCGATATTGTCTGACACTGGATGACATAGGGAAGGAAGGGGTGCTAGTCTCATCACAACCAACCCATTCCATAATCTGACAGATGGTCAGATAGAACCAAAAGGCCTCCCCTTGGAATGGATGCTACAGCAGCACAGTGACTTATAGCTTAGCAATGCAGTGGGAAACTGAAGGCAACCTTTTGAAAATCAACCTGATAACAGCCACCACCATTCAAGGTGTAAAACATGAGAACCAGACCATAAGAGAGGCTCCTGGCAATGGACATTTTGCAGTCCACACATGCCTAACAACCTTCCCCGGATTCATTGGGGTTGACCTTGCCTACTTGTTATTTCCCCTTGTCCTACTGCATATTCAAAACATAGGCTTTTTTCTGTGCCAATATAATGTCTTTCCTTGTAGGTTCTATGGGAAGATTCTGCAAGAAACATTTTAGCTTATTAACAAGCCTCTTTAACTTATCCAACTTATTCAACAACATAGTGATGTATACATATATGTACATAAGTGTAATCTGCAATCTGAATTCAGTGAAGTTGTTGGTTCTTGCTTGAAAGAACTTAATGAGCCCAGGTGCTAGATTCTTCTAATGCACTGCTCTTGCATAAATAAAGACCAGTCTGTGCATCACAAATATCAGGCTGTGACTTCAGCTTGATAACTATAGCCCCCAGCGAAGGTGATAAGAGCCCAGAATTGTATACAGCTCCCCAGCAAACATACTTTCTGTCTATTGCTAGCCTCTGTTCACGGACTCGTTCGTATTGGGAGTTATCCTGGCAATGGTATGAAATACAGTAACAAAGAGGAAGATAGGAAGAATTCCATTCCCACCCAGAAAGGAGTGAGCTCCAGATTCCAACTCTGCCATGAACCTCACAGGATGGCTTAGAGGCAACCACACACACCCGTTATTTTGGATTATTTTAAGAATGGGGAAGAGAGAACCATATATGTTCCTGGAAGGAAGCCTGGGATGTACAGAAACATAGCAAGTGTAACTTGAGGAGAGGATCACCCAGTAATACACATATTTCTACCAAAATGCATCATATTAATAAGGAGAAACATTCAACACACACACACAATATGTATTTTTGTTATGTATATGTATGTTAAATAACAAAAAGTACATATTGTGGCTCATCACACACAAAAGTACCCTTTCTTCTGTCATGTGACAAATATAATCACATATTGTAATTTTTTCATCCCAATAGTAAGCATGCTGAAAATATGTTGATAAAGATGAGCAATGTTTGTTTTTCCCATTTTCTGTTTTTAATTCAGAGTGGGCCACTCCTTCAGTCAAGCTGTGCAGCAAAGAGATACACCGTTGGGCACTGGTCTTTATCAAGAGCAGGTGTATTCTTCATTGGTCGAGAAGATGGAAATATTGACATTTGGGACCTACTGGAGAAAACGCACGAACCATCTCAGACCCAAAATGTCTGTATTTCACTGATTACTTGCATCAAACCCTGGATCTACTCTTGTATGTCAGTGTACTAATGAGATTTCTTAAATTTTTCTTTCCATTAGCTATTATAGAAAGGAACTGCCTTTAGGACTCAGCAGCACACACAGGAAGAGTCACAGCCAAGTGGCAAGACAATCTATTCAAGATGCAGGCAGTTAGCCTGTGATGCAGGGGGTTATAAAATGGTCTTGGAAAAGAAAGAGCACAAAGGGGGTACCACCTATTACAGAGGCAACAATCCAGTATGGTACAAAAATTGTTCTGCACCTACCTCTTTTTCCTCAACCATGAGGATTATGATGCCAGGCCATTTTATCATGAGGAGAGGGTGGATTCAGTTGCTCTGCAAAACCTTAGCACTATTCCACACATCACACACACAAATGAATTCTAGTAAGCCCTGAGACTTTTTAAAATTAAAAGTGACCTTGGGATTAGCTCAAGGGAATTACATTAGGAGAAAATGCACATATTTGGAACCCTATGGGAGAAAAGGGCACATATAAATGATCTGGATCAAAGAAACAGCAGACAATAAGAATTATATCGTCTTGCCACCCCAAGTCGCTTTATGGTTCACTTTATGGTTTACTTACCCTTTCTTATCTGCTGTCATGTGACAAACAGCAGCAGAGGAGTCAGTGGACAGCAATCAGTTTGACCGATCCAGGAGAAAATATTAAACAGTCCCATTCACTTTGATATTTGTCTGATCAAAGTGGAAGCTCCCTGCCTCATGGCTGAATTTTATGTAGAAGATGTAATGATCTATCTCCCAACATTCTATTTGATCCTAAAAAACAATCCTAAAATCTTCAGACATTTGTGACCTAGATAGCATCGTCAGAGCCCTCAGCTCTTCTGGGAGCTCATTCCACCAGGTTGGGGCCAAGGCCAAAAGGGCCCTGGGCCAGGCCAGGTGGATGTTCCAGGGGCCCGGGACTACCAATAAATTCATACCCGCAGAGTGAGGAGGCCTACTGGGGGTATAAGCAGATAAGTGGTCCCTCAGATAGGTAGGGCACAGGCCATGTATAGTCTTAAAGGTCAAGACCAAAACCTTGAACTTGATCCTGTAGTAAACTGGCTAAATGTAGGCCCTTCAAGATGTCCTGGTGAGGACCCTTCCAGCCACATTTTATACCAGTTGCAATTTCCGGGTCAAAGACAAGGGTAGGCCCGCATAGAGCGAGTTACAGAAGTCTAGTCTGGAAGTGACCATTGCATGGATCACTGTGGCCAAGTGTTCTGACACCCAGCTCTATCTCTTAATGGACAGCTGCTCTGACTCCTCCCAATACATTTGCCAGATGTTTGAAAGCCATGGCTAGAGGGTTAGAGCAGAGTCGCCTGGAACTCAACCCCTCCAAGACAGAGGACTGTGCAGGTAGGCAGCAGATCAAGCAGAGCGCCTGCCCACACTGGCTGGGGTGCAACTTAACATCTCGCCCTCAACCAGGAATCTGGGGGTAATCCTGGATGTCTCCCTTTCTATGGAGGGCCAGGTCACAGGAGTAGACCACACAGTATTTTCCCATCTGCGCCAAGTGAGGCTACTAGCACCCTATTTGTCCTCCTCCAGACTGGACTTCTGTAACTCGCTATATGCAGGCCTTCCCTTTTCTTATCCCAAAATTGCAGCCAGTGAAAAGGTGGCTGCTAGGGTCCTCACCGGGACATCATGGAGGACTCGTATCCAGCCTGTGCTGAGGCAGCTACATTGGTTACCAGTTGTAGCTCGGATGAAGTTCAAGGTTTTGGTATTAATATTTAAGGCCATCTGCGGTCTGGGCCCCACATACCTTCAGGACCACTTGTCTCTTTATGCCTAGTGCCAGGCTTTGCGCTTGGTGGGTGCCAACCAGTTGGAGATCCCTGGCCTGAGGGAGGTGCACCTGGCATTTCCAGTCCTAGCCCCGACCTGGTGGAATGAGCTCCCAGGTGAGCTGTGAGCCCTGACGGAACTCTCAGTTCCTCAGGGCCTGTAAAATAGAGCCCTTCTGCCAGGTTTTTGAGTGAGGCCAGGGCGTGTAAGATCAGGGCTCTTCCCTGAGTTAGCCGGAACATCAGTCTGCTTGGGCAGTCTCCAGGTTGGGTGTACAAATGAGTCTGTGAACCAAGAGGTGGGAGCTTGGTCACCACTTGGGGTGTGGGTTATGGTGTTTTAATGGAGGTGGGGATTTTTTAGACTCGTATGGGGTTTTGTATGAGGATTTTATATTGTAACCCACTATGAGTCACTCTGTGAAAGTGGCAGGATATAAATCAGGAAAAAAAACCAAATAAATAATGGAGAAAAATTTGGATTGATAGAAGTACAGCAAGTCATAGGTCAATCTGCCTTTTGTATGTGACAAGTTTCACTATCACAATACTGGAAAAAAAATACAAAAATCAAAGTGAAATTTTTATGGCTCAGTCATCATGACTGATGCACAAAACACAGTCTACTGATTTTTATGACTCCACTGATATTTTATATCTTCACTTACAGCAAAGCAACACTTCTTAGCAGTGTCTGATGACTTTGGTACGCTGCATATTTTAGAAATTTCTTGGACTTTAAGTCACCCTTCTATTAATGAGGTTTGTAATCTGTTCCACAATACCTAGGGGTATAATAGGATTTTGCATGGGAATTAACTAACATATATTCAACATATTTACTGGGGAAGGACGATGCATACACAGTGTGCTCACAATCCCTTACTGGACAAGGATTTTTACTTGGGGCATGACCAGGGCCAGATTAAGGCCAATGATGCTCTAAGCACAGCCAATAGTGGTATTCCTTGGCCCTTCCATTGCTTAACTGGCAAGAAATTAACACTCAACAGAAGAGCTGTTTTTATACCCTGCTTTTCACTGCGCAAAGGAGTCTCAAAGCAGCTTACAATCGCCTTCCCTTCCTCTCCCCACAAGACACCCTGAGAGGTAGGTGGGGCTGAGAGAGCTCTGACAGGATTGCTCTGGAAGAACAGCACTATCAGGGCTTTGACTAGCTCAAGGTCACCCAGCTGGCTGCATGTGGAGGAGAGGGGAATTAAACCTGGCTCACCAGATTAGAAGCGACTGCTCTTAACCACTGCACCAAGAGCTGAAAGTGAAATAAGTGATTAAAAATTCTGTTTTCTTCCAGGCCAAACCCCACAATTACATTAAACTTAAAAAAACAAACAATTATTCAACACTAAATAATAGCAGTATAAGCAAAAAATCCACCATCTCTGTGGTGCCCCTATTCCCTGGATGTCCTAAGTATGCGTTTATTTTACTTAATGGTTAATCCAGAGCCGAGTATGAACTCTAATTGAGGCAATTGTGTTTTTGCTTGAGTAGCTAGGCCCACATATTGTTGAATCTTTTGTTGTTGTAATCATTTGCCATTTGGATTTTCCTGTGTGGAGAAGTCAATCATGAAGTGAAGGGTTATGATGGCCTAGCAACAATGATATGTGGACTCAGTCTTCAGCAAACCCTTCATCAACTAAAAACACTTTTCTCACAACAGCGTTCCAGCGTTCAGCATTATTTTGAGCGAGAAGTCAAACACCTTGAGTACTTTGACCAGCGACAAGAATTCAGAGCCCTTGAAAGAGTGGAATTGGAGAAAGAATCATTGAAGAAGGTGGTAAGATCTTTTTAGAACTGTTATTGTTGTTAGGTTCCGACCCATCACGATCTCATGGACAATGATCCTCCCGGCCTTCCTGTCCTCTACCATTCCTCAAAGTCCATTTAAGTTTTAGGATGCTTTGGGCTTTGGGCTGCTTTAGGATGCTTTGGGCTGATCCTGCATTGAGCAGGGGGTTGGACTAGATGGCTTGTATGGCCCCTTCCAACTCTATGATTCTATGATTCTAAGTTTGTACCGACTGCTTCAGTAACTCCATCCAGCCACTTCATTCTCTGTCATCCCCTTCTTCTTTTGCCCTCAGTCGCTCCCAGCATTAGGCTCTTCTCCAGGGAGTCCTTCCTTCTTATGAGGTGGCCATGAACTGTAGACAATCCAATTGTATGCTTATCTCAAAGTTATTGGTCAAAATTGTTTTGATTTACTAAACAAATTATTTGTGTACCTTCTCTGCAGCCATGTGATAAGGAATATTTCTACTGAACCTCTTCTGATTAGTTTATGTAATAGTTTATGTAATACCTGCTCGCATTTCTCAGTGGCCATAGCATGGGGATTTTTTCTTTGGCCATCATTTTTCTCTACGTGGAAAAAGTTGTTAGGGAATCTTGCATAATCTAGGAATGAGAAGAGGGCAAAGGGACACATTCCAGTGACCAAAATACTGACATATACATAACACACTGATATGAATCAAAACTCTTAACAACAGCCTAACATACCATGGAGCCAGAGTGGCATCCAGACTTGGAACGGAAGGCTGATAAGAGTGTAGGGTGCAGGTTTCAATCAGAGAATATGAATTGGAGAAGGAAGTTCTCACTTCTCACATGGTCCTGATTGGCTTCTATTAGTATTTTTATTATTAGTATTTTATTATTAGTATTAGTATTTTTAGAACACAAGAGAGATTCAGTTAGATATTTGCTGTTACGTTGTCTGTTTTGACCATAAATTGAAATACCATGAGAATGCTTGGGGGGGGGGGTTCTTGAGACAGAGATTACTTAGAATCCTAGAGTTGGACGGGACCTCCTGGGTCATCTAGTCCAACCCCATGCACTATGCAGGGCACCCACAACCACAATCCAGTTGTATAGAGATGATGCATCATCTTCATAGACTTCATAGAGATGATGCATCTTCTCTATGACCGTTTATGGACTGGAGGTTTCATGCCGGGCTGCAGGCTGGAGTTTTAGTCGTAGCAGGTTGCCCCACCTCTTCCTGCACCCACACGGGGGAGCATTTGGCCTGGTGCACCTCATCCGCCCCCGATTTGTGCTCCTGCATGGGACCTGGGACAGTGAAGTTCCAAGTGCATAAACGGTCTATGACAGACATGTAAGACACATTATTTTCCAAGGTTTGTAAAAAGTAGGTCTTTTCTATGACCTAGAAAATAACTTTTGTTTTTGTTTTTTTCCCCCACATGCAGAAAACAATTGGGGGTCAGCGATCCAGGGAATTAATGGAAGAACAGACAAAGCAGGATTACTTAGAGTTTTTGGATACAGAGAAGAACATTCTGAAGGGACTTGGACTGCTGAAGGGAATGGATAGATTTAGCCCCTGAAGACCCAACTTGATTTGTGATCAATCACTTTTATTTTATTCAGTACAGTATATGAATAGTTCCTGAGTGATATATTTACAGTGACCCGGATCCAAAGGTGTAATTTGCACCATGAATACAGGGAATAGCCTCATACAAAGCTGAAGTTTTGTTTAATATTTTAATCCTAGTAATCCAAACACACTGCTGTACATTTTAATAAGCAGCTTGACTCTAGCTCCATGTAGGCAACCCAGAGTTGTCTGCATGGAGCAAACACACAGAAGTGCCCACACATGCGCTCCCTTCCCATGACTTTTCCTAAAATTCTGATCACGGGGAGAGAGTGCATGTGTGTGCACACAAAAGCTTATACCCTGAATAAAACTTCATCAGTCTTAAAGGTGCCACTGGACTCAATCTTGGTTCTTTCATTCTCTCCACATGTCCACTTCATCCAGATGACTTGGCAATCACAGAGGCACAGGGGTCAGACCAATGTGCTTAGACCTCTCCCCCCCCCTTCCTATGTGGTCAACCTGTACAGGACTAGAGACCACTCAAGAATGTTTATCAAGCTACTTTTTGAGATTCCTGACAATTCATGTTTCACGTATGAAACTTTAATGCAAGGAGCAGTGCTCAGTAATACTTCAGAGAAAGTCAGTGCATGCAATCTCATGAAGGCAGCTGCCATGGGAAATCAAGAGGTATTCATCAGGTATAACATGCCATGTAGAGAGACTTCCATCTCCCTTTCCGCAGAGCTTGAAGATTTCATCCCATGACAAAGCATTACACATAAATTGCTGTATAGCTGTCATAGGTAGCCATTTAAAGATGTCTGCAGAAGGTAGTATTTCATATTTAAACACAAAGACCATAGATTTAAGAGAGTGAATTGGAGCCTAGATTAAGCCAGCAATCCTTGTTCCCATTCCAAATCAACTTGGTTTTCTACCAAATGCCACAAAGAACTTCCACATCTGGGCTTGATTACCTGATCTGGCACTCATTTATTATAAACATATATAATCCAACATCTGCTGAATGTGGGAAAGTAAAAGCCTGTCACTCAGTATATCAAACATGGACACAGGCTACATCAAAATGGAAACCTAGTTTTATAGCCAAATGCCTTGATACAGATTTATAAAGGGGGGAGAAAGAATTTTGAGATCATCTCAGCTGTTAAAATCACTCTTTCAATCTGCAGATGTCAAAGACCTAATACTGGTGACTGTGCAGTGTTTGGGCTTTTAAAAATCAACCATTTGACGCCACTTGGTAGGAGAGATCAAACTGTTGGTTTAAAAATTGTATGGTCCAAATTAGCTGAGGTTCTGAGGATATAGAGATGCAAGGAACACAGCAGAATAATTAGGAATGGGAACGTTTTCTTTGTGGGAGGAGCATATTGTAAGTGTTAATTCCCAGATCTGCAGATGCCTTGTTCATATAGGCACACGTCTCCGCCTACGTTCACATGTGTATGCTTACTCACTCACCTACGAGGCAGGCACTTCTTTCTGTCAAAACCTTTTCCTGCCTATTACACAAAGGATTTTATAGGAAATAAAAGGAAGATGGCCCTCCTCTTAGTTTTTCCAGTAGCTTCAGGAAGCACTTTGAAATAAGTCTGTCCAGTCTTCCTCTATAAAGCTGATAACAGCCCATGGAGATCAGTTTGGGATGAGATCAAAAAACAGATTCGCTGCAGCTGTTAGACAGGGCCAGTTGTAAAGAGGGTCTAGTTTAAACTGAGAGCCTGTTGTTTTCCAAGTGTACAACAAGGTGACAGTGGAAGGGAGAAAGCAAAGATGTACTCCTCAGATTTAACATATACAGTTTAAAGGTTTTTAGGAAAAGATTGCAGGGTACGAAGTTTGGAGAGAAATGTGAAGAAAAAATGAATTCCCCTTTGAACACCATTTCTACAGCAGCATGTGGAGCTAAATCTTTGAAAACATTAATGGTGCAATCATAAGCAGAGTTAACACTCTTCTAAGCCCATTAACTTCAGTGACTCTACTTATTACACAGCAATAAAGTTTGGCACCTTTCTTTACCAACCAATTGTCAATGCACTGTTGTAACTGCTTTGAATTTAGGAATATCAGCCTCTGGGTGGGACCTGATGATCCCTTTGAATTACAGCTCATCTCCAGACTAGAGATCCGTTCCCCTGGAGAAAATGGATGCTTTGGATGGGGGACTCTGTGGTACTGTACCATGCCGAGGTCCCTGTCCTCCCCAGGCTAAACCCCCAAACCTCCAGGACTTTCCCAACCTGGATCTGGCAACCCTGCCCCCTCCATCTCCTGGCAGAGCCCGGGGGGAACCTGGCAATTCTACATGAAATACAGTCATTTTCTTTCAATGATGGGAGACACAAACTGTGTTGTTCCCCCCAAACAAAGGAAATTACATTGAAAAAAGTGACAGCTGTCCTTTGGCTGTTGCAGCTGGAAAATGATTATCTTCAACAGAAGTTATGCAACAGTTTTAATAGGTATGTGCATAAAGGGAGAGTAGCTCATCTCTTTGGGAATTAAGCTTTTCAGACAAGCAGACTTTCGCCTACTGCCAGGGCCAGATCAGCTACCATGCAACCGAGCAGAAGCCCACAAACAGGAACTGGAGTACACTGAAGTTGAATATACACGTTCCATGACTTGCTTTCTGGCTTCCATGACTAGCAGAGTCTCCCATGTGCCCATATGGCCCCAGCAGAAAGTACAATGCAAAGCAAAACCCAACATGGGGCCACTCTCAGTCATTAGGGCATCAACGTGCTCTCCCAGCCACCCACATCATCCAGATGTGCCAGAAGAAGAAGTATGCACCTGTGTGCCTGCAAAGCCTTCCTGATTCTAGATAGTACTACTGGATCTTAAGAAACTATTAACTGTTCTCTCTTCTATACAGCTGAGGTGGTTAGAGAGCAGGGTGAGATTAATTTTTTACACCAATGTTTCTATGTACCACTGCAGGGGTAGTCAAACTGCGGCCCTCCAGATGTCCATGGACTACAATTCCCATGAGCCCCTGCCAGCATTTGCTGGCAGGGGCTCATGGGAATTATAGCCCATGGACATCTGGAGGACTGCAGTTTGGCGACCCCTGTACCACTGGGGCTGAATTATTAGTCTCTTTAAAATTACTATACTCTGGACAAAGATGTGCTTCAAATATTGTGCTGCTTTCTAGCTTGACCACCCCACCCTCACTCCGGACTGAAAGCTTGTGGTCAGGCAACAAAACTACCAGATGTGTCCTAGGCTTATCAGATTTAAAGATTTAGACTAAAAATCCTGAGGATCTACTTCTGTGTGGAAAATGTACAGTTATTTTTAGCACACTTGTGTAGCTATTTTCAAAATGGGCTGGCTGGCTGGCTCATAAACACACCAGTTTTCTTCAGTCTGCTTGCAAAAAGAACCACCCACAGAAGGAACTTGAATGTCCATCGCAGATAAATGTGGGGTTTCATAACAAATCATTTGGGGGGGGCATCATTTAAAGAGTTCCTGTCTGTCCAAACTCAGAGACATGGGAAAAGATACAGTGGGCCCCGTTCAACAATCTTTAAAAGGTTGTATCTTATTCCTTTACTTACTAAAAAGGAATAAAAATAATTGCTTCCAGCACTGAAGCTGCTGTGAACAGGAACTTAAGACAGATGCATGCTTTGACTAAGTTATAAGGCACACAAGGCATTCCAGTGAAGTTAAATGACTGCATGACAACTGCTTCCAAGAACATGTGTTCAGGACTAAGATTACATTGCTGTGGGGCAGAAGAGATACCTGTCCTAGTGACCCGATACATTCAATATAAAGGGGATATAAAGGGGATATCAAAGCAACATGAACATAATTGACTGATAACCAGCTGGGAAACAGAAGAAAAGAGATCCAAATGCACTGGAGAGAATATGGTGTTCGAACATCTTTTTAACCTGTCTCATAATCCCACAAGTGCAAGGCCACGAATGAAGCCAAACATCTATCAAGTTATAAAATCAAGCAAGGAATAAAGAGAGTGTAATTTTTTTCACACAATAAACAGCTGTCTTTGCAAATTTAAATGTGTGTAGGACTTTGAAGTGGATAAAAGATGCTACCATTTACTATTTATTTCAAATATTGTCCCTTAAAACTTCATGAAAGATACTCTGTTAATGTTACCTTTGTATGGTCATACTGGCAGGGATGCTTCCTAAGGCTGGAGGAAGTTCTGCTGGAGGAAGCTCCTCAAGCTGCAGGAAGGTTTTGGATTTTGCTCAGTGGAGCGGGAGGCTATAGGCCAGAATGCCAACAGTGACCTATATAGAGACAATTGAAAAACACTTCCACATAGTGACATTACTGCATCATTCCCATATAGAAATGTGTTACACAGAGTTTCCTAGTTCCAGTACCACTCACTTATGGAAATGGTGTGGAGAATCTTCACGCAGTACAAAGAACCAGATGGTAAGATGTACTAGATACCACAGCTCCCCACTCCCAACTAGCCAAAGAAGTTTCCATAGGAAAATTTCACTTGTGGGAACCCTGAAGAAGAGTTGGGTTTTATACCCTGATTTTCACCATCCAATGGAGTCATAAAGCAACTTACAATTGCCCTTCCTTCTCCCACAACTGACACCCTGGGAGGAAGGTGGGGTTGGGACAGCTCTGACAGAACTGCTCTGTGAGAACAATTCTGACAGAACTGTGGCTAGCCCAAGGTCAGCTAGCTTTCCAGATTAAAATATGCTGCTCTTAATCACTATACCAAGTGTGAGCATACAAGGAAAGTCTCTCTTCAGGTACTGAACAGACCACAAGAATATAATGAGCCCTGCTAGATCAGATTAGTCCAGCATTCCACTTCTCTCCAGTACCAAGCCTGGGAGGCCTGCTAACAGAAGCCATAGCCTTCCCCTGATACATTCCAGACACATAGGTTATAGCCATTGATGAAACTTTCCTCCATAGAATGTGTTTAATCTCCATATCCTAAAACGCTCTAAGCTAGTAACTATCATACAACCTGAGGCAGTGAGTTCCACAAACTAATGAGGTGGGAAGTGAGGTGCTTTTGGCATAGTCAGACTTACCCCCCACACACACACACACACAGCCAAAGCAGTGCAACAGAGACTGAGGCACCACTACCAGCCATCTTAGCCCCCAGGTTTCCATAGCCCATTTTCAAAGTTGTTTTCTACCTCCGTGGTTTTTATCATATAAATAGTCCCTCAGGTTCAGTGTTTCCTGGAAGTTTCTTTATTGCTCTATGGTTGTGAAAATGTTTGTGTTTATCCAGAAACCATTTTGGTTTATGTTTGTATATCATAGATATGAAGGCAATATCTACAAAAAATTGGAATCATTATAACCAAACAGATTATACTTTTGTACCAGCCAATTGGTTGAATTTTTCTAGACAGGAGAACAACCAGCAGGCCAAGTGCAAAAGAAACGTATGGAGACAAAGAGGTGCTACCTCCGCCTCCAATGTCCCGCCCTTGTATCCGTCTCTCTCTCCCTTCTTCAGGGGACATTTTTTTAAAAGCAAACTGCCTGGAGCAATGAATAGGCAAACAAGTATGCAGGCAAAGCAAAAAATATTTTTCCCAAGTTGTCACACAAAGCGTGCCTCTCTAAAGCCCCCCCCCCCCGAAGTCAGGAACAAGATTCTTTTTTTTCCCAATATAAAGACTCATGAGTTCATAATGGGAAGCATTCAAAAAGCAGTATGCATCTATGATTACATGTATAGGCGTTTCAACGGAGAAAGTCTCTCTTCAGGTATTGAACAGACCACAAGAATATAATTTAATTAAAAAAAATTAGCGGTCATCATGCGCCCTTTAAAAGGTTGAGAAAGGGGATGGCTGCCTGGCTTGCCTCAAGATAGAGCTTGCCTCAAGATAGAGAGCTTAAAGCCAAGAGATACGTCTTAATTGATATATTACTGTTAAATGGATTACAGGTATGTTGGCAAATGGATCTAGTTTGGTTTGTATTATTTGGTACTTTTCATGATATCTTAATTATTATGAAAACATTTATTTGTAGACTCTGCAGTGGCAATCATTGAAGAAGTATTTGAAAGGAGGAAAAATATTCCTATGAGCATGTTCTGATTGCCCAGAAATTATATGATTTATACACCAAACAAAGAGTGGCTATGAGACTTATCATTTTGGCCTGCTGATTTCGTTTTTCTCTTATATCTGTAACATTGGGAAATCAACGGTGTAGTTCCTTTTCATTGGCTTGATTGACAGGCAGAAGAGTCACATGTAAAGCCCGTTGCTCTCTTCCACCATTCCAAGGAGGCATGCAGAGTGTAAGGAGTGTTAAAAGGCCGCAGATGGAAGCGAGACAGGCAGAAGGTGAGGAATGGCTGGAAGTGCGATTATTTTTAGTGCTACACCATTACACTGGCAACTATTACACTGGCAGCTACACCATTATGCTGGTAGCTATTATGCTGGCACCGTTATTTCAGCAGCTATTTGCCAACTGATTCTGACAACCATGGCTTCCATAAGGCTTCTATATTTTGTAAGTTCTGCTGCTTGTGGTAACAAATTGTATCAGCAGCATTTACATGACTTATTAATACTATTATTCTGGGGATTTTACTATAACATTTCTATCAGTAACAAAGCTAGTTGGAGCATGGATAGAATCAAACAGATAGAAGTAACAGATATCAATTTAGGCCTGAAAGAAGACTGCTCTCTTGGTTGGACAAGAGTCAAGTCAAGCTTCCAAACTTCAGTCATGTATGCATATTTTTATCCTCACAGCTTCCTTCCTCCCCTCACTTTGTTACCTGCTGTATGTCAAATTTTAGATCACTGGACTCTCAGGACAGGTACTTGTACTCATGGTACTATATAATTTTTAACTGTATCTCCTTTCCAGTTGTACTGTGTATTCAAACAAAGCTGCAAATATTAAAATAAGCTTTCCAAACTATTTGAAAACAAAACCAACAAGCTTCAAGAACTTTGATAAGCTATAAGAATGTATATACACTTACAAAAGCAAGTGTTTAATTTTTTTTTCTAACAATGACAACCATTTACAAAATACAATCATTTTTTATTCTTAATTCATGTTTTATTCAGAATTAACATAGTTCAAAAATAACCCATAATTCCTGTACATATATACTTAAAAAAACACTGATTTATCCATAAATGCTTCAGGTTAAAATTGATGTTTTCAAACAGTACCATTGTTATTATATTGCCATGATTGTACAGTGTATTTTCCACACTAGTAATAATAAATTAATAAAGAATGCTGGATAAAATGCTGAAACATTTCTTTGGGGGGAAGAAAGGTGGCAAACTCGTGCACATAAATTCTGTCTTCCTCTAGTAAATAAATAGCTAAAAAACATAATCAGACAATATAAAGCAGGGCAAGAACAAGTTAAATAGCACTTATATTAAGTCTGTGTGTGTGTTTGTAAATAATGTGAGATAGTGAACTGAAACAAGAGAAAATTCTGTCCCATATTATGAAGGCTGAAAGAGATCCAAAACATTATTTAGAGATAACTAGCCCCTTCAGCACTTAGCTTTATAAACAGAAATCCTTTAGAAGTATGACCTGTGTACATTACAAATTCAGTACTCATCTTTTATGAGGCATCTGACTGCATGGCTTTTATTGCTTGGGTCTTATTGCTAGACTGGCAAGGAGTTCAGTTTTCACTTAGAGTTGCATAAGAAGAGTGTTTGCTTTGGTTAACTACTAAGGTATCAAGCCTTAGTTTGAGAGTAGATCTAGTAAGGGTTTATCACATTCACCCTTTCAACAGCAGAGTTCAGAAGCTGCCAATACTCATTTAAGACAACTGCCAAGAAAAGTAGTAGATTTTATTGTCTTCATAACTTTAATTTTCATGGCATTTAAAGAAAAAGGAGAAAAAACATGTGAACAAATGCCTCAAACATTTTCAAATCTTTAGATATACTTTCTTTTTTTTAAAGGCACTCTCCTTGCTCACAGAAACTTAAAAACCCAACTGACTACACTTTAAGAGAATCAATAAAATCCCACTTAAATGAGAGCTACTATTTTTTTGTATGTATTTCTTTGTACAAGATAAAAACACTGTGCTGTTAGTACATTGTGGGCCCCAGTAAGAGACTGAACTGTGAGGGCACAATAAGGTTCTCTTCTAGCCATATTTATGCAGATACCAGCTGGATTTCAGAATGAACATAAAACCAGGTGCAAGAGCCCTATGTAAAATGTATGCTATGATTGCCATACTTCTGATTGGGCATCTATTAAAGGCACATTGACTGGTTGAGTGGGATGTGCCCATGGAGGACTTTGATCGTTCTACACACAGGATATTTCTGTGGATAGCCTCTATGTGCCACTATTTGTGCTGTCTATGCTCCAGGTTGGTGGCTGAGCCTGCTGTAACATTCCAGACAACCTCTGCCTTCAAAGTTTGACTAGCCCATACCAGCACACCAGAACTCCTCAAGGCAGGCTACAGATAATCATAACACTAAGAATTCAGTCCCATGTACACTTACTAAGTTGTTCCACTGAACTCTGCAATGTTTACTTTAGAGTAAGAACACACTGAAGGTAAGCTTCAGAATACAAACATATTGCCTCCTACAGAAGTGTAATCTGCCACTTTCTTACAGATAATAGTGTTTTTATCTGACCGGGTCACAGAGATTTCCTTTAGCATTCCCAGATGCTCCATATATGGCAGCTACTTTTTTCTCTGCAGACAAGGAAGGAATGACCACAAAAGCAACTAAGTCTGGTCAGCGTGAGGTATGTACATTTCTGTCCAGGAAATAATGTGTAGAGGTAAAATCCAAATGAGGACAGTCAATAAGGGCCTCGAATATAGAGTGAGCCACCATGTGGTCCTATCAAACACAATTCAGTATAGGAATCGATACCCTGATTAGGCCCACCACATTGAGAATATGGCTTGAAAATTTAAACAGACAAGAAGTCAGTCCTCAAATACAGACTGGGTTTTTGCTTTGTTTTTTACATCTTATTTTTAAACTCTGAACATTTGGCATTAGCAAAATCCAGAGCCTTTGATCATGTAAGAATCACTGCTTGGTCCCCTAACAGAATCTGACTGATCTTTGGACAGGTTACAAGTATGTGTATATGGGGGCAACATGCACTTTAAACAATACAAACGTTATAAAATTACTATGTCTGATCAGTGAGCATTTTCTTTGTCTCCAAAATGTGTCTAGTAATTTCAGCAACTGCACAAATATCAAAATAGCAAGATAAACATACATTACTCAGGCAAGTTATGATACTGCACATTAAAAAAAATTACCAGAAAGTGAGCTGTAGCTTTCAAGCTCAACAGGTCCTTGTCAATTCCCCTCTGTTCAAAGACCTTTGCTTAGGCAACCCCTTAATTTGGCATCACAAAAATGTACACCTCTATTAGAAGTGGTACCTATTAAAATCTAATATGACACTTTTAAAAAATACTTATATAACAAAGGGCTTCAACCATGTCTACCAGAGATTATAGTAGCTAAGTGCAGAGAGATTCCTATAGAGCATATAATATTAACAACCCTGTCCCTGCACGCGACTTGTGTTCCCTGACCTAATGGAAAGAGAAAGCCAAATAGGCTTCACATTTCTCCTAACCGCCTGGCTCCACATATCCACAATCTATCCATGCATCCTTCAGGTGGATGGGGGTGGGGGAGAGTCTGCTAGGCCCTACAAGGATTCTTCCAAGCTTAGATGTTACACCTATGGTGGACTTGATCAAAGCCCAATGTTTTTAATATATAAATATATACAAAACAAAGTTAGAAAAATATTTCATTTTTGCAGGTTTAAATAATTGCTGGAAAGTGTTAATATAGGAATACATTATTTGTACAATTAAACTTTTCATATATATAATATATAACGCATTTTCTTTTCATAGCAGCTATTGCATTGCAAGTGAAGAGGTGTCAAAATACGGTAGAACACGACCTACCTACAATTTGTGCTGCAAATTATCACATAAGCAGCAACAGTAATCCTCCCTTCCAGGAGAACATCCATACCATGGCTAAAGTTTCAGGAACAAGGAGTGCTCTTCCTGTGAAATGCAGACAGAGGGGATGCCTTGCATATCTTGCACAAACTGTCTAAACTTCATAAGTGCATAGTACCTTGAAGAATGGGAAGGGGAAATTCTACAGTCATTTTCACTAACATATAACTTTAAGCCTGGGGTTGGGGGTCAGCCAATCCCTTCTTCAAAACAAGAAGGGGGAAAATGGAAAGAAAAGTACAAAAAGCAACCTTGTGTAATTGAAGGCACTAAGCCTACAGGAAGATCATAAACACTGCCCAATGCAATTAACATACAGGTACTCCAACCAAGGTCACAATTATCCCCCCCCCCCCAAATCGTGGGACAGAAACAGGGAAAGGATGTACTAACCAGAGACATCGTGCAGAAGATTATTATTAGTAACGAATATTGAGTTTGTTTTTATTGAGTTCCCGTTCCAGGTTTCCTATCAGAGTATCAATGCTTTCCTGCAGATCTTTGAGGTTTACTCTGTGGTTTACTGAAGAATCCATTGTTTGCATTGCCAAATAGGCCTGAAATGTATGCTCTTTGGACATGCAATTAGGTTGTTCAATTAGCTTATCAGATCTGTCTGCTCTGCTGCCATCATCTCCACTTTCTGCATCTTCTGAGGGAACATCGTCATAATCCGCTTCACTTGGAACTTCCTTGGGGTTTACGAAGTAATTTTCCCCACAACCACTCCAGTCTCCAGCGTAGCGGTTACTTGAAGGACTATCCAGTCTGGCTGGTCTAGACCTCAGTATCCCTGAAATTTCAGTACTATTCAAGTTCAACATGTGAGGTCGTTGCTTCTTAGGTCTCAGGTAGTTTACTGAGGACTGCTGTTCAGGCAATGCAGATTCTTTGGCCGCCGAACGTTGCACTAAAGGACACAGAACAGTTTAACTACATTAGGTTAACCATCAGGTATGAAGAGAAATGAGCATAGCAACACTGGCCACTATTTCTGTCCACTCATATGCTTAGAACATGCATTACAAACACATGCATACCTGACAGCCAATACATTACACTATTTTAATTTTACTGTGGTCCAATAAACTTACATGGGCAAGAGTTATGGCCCCAGTTTCAAAACTATCATGCCTCTATGTCTACACACAACAGCAGAAGTCTATTAAAAATGAAATGCCTCAATTAACTTTGCAAGTTAATCACAGTCACAATACTGTTCAAATAAAAGCTGAAAAGCTGCCATCTTTCAGGCCTCCCACACATTCAGCTACGGAAGAGAAGGCAAGCACAGGAAACGTTAAAATGTAACCATCCACTCTAGAAAGCTGCCTTTTTTGGATCCAAATGTGTGCAATGCAGGCCAAAGCTTTTCTTTGCTTTTTTCCCTAAGCAGCCATTAACTCCAACTTGGAGAGGGGGAAATACACTCCACACACATTTGGAATTTTTATTACCTGAACTCATGATTCTACAGCACAAGAAACTAAGAGTCTCCTCTTGTTACCGCCTTCCTATGGTAAATAGCACAAATGTTTTATTGACCAATGGCTGGTGTGTTTTGACTGAAAACTGGATTTGCATAAATGTATATTGCGATTATTCATACATCTACCGCTACACATTTTTAATTTTGTTCCAACAACGTGCTTGGTTGTTACAGGTTATATGAAAAGGACACCTCTATTGCTGTATGCTGATGAAGGGCAAAAGAAAAGGAGAAGACTTGATAAGGGATAGAGAAAGGAAAGGATTTAACAATGACAGCATGGAATGTCACAGTCTATTATGATACAGATGAAGATGGACTGTGTGCCACTGGGACAACAAGAGAAATACATCATTTTTACAGATGGACATTGAGAAACTAGAGTTACTCACACATACTGCCCAATGCATTCAAACCTCTTGAGTGGTTGTGAGTGTCACATGATTTGCTCTGAACATGCTAGGAATGTGAAGGTTATGTAACTTTCTAAGCAAAGACTCTGCTATCACAGGAAGCAGCGTCTCAAAACACACACACACACACACGCACGCACCCTTCAACCTCCTTTGTAAAAGTATCCTGTAAACTGTAAGGAGCTTGTGAACAAATGGTACAGAAAGCTACCATCTAGGTACATAGCATGCATAAAAAGAGAAGGAAAAAATCTATCTTGGGCTCTAGTTGTGAGGGTAAAACATCCATGCCTACAAGGTTCAAGCATTTCCATATTACCATTCGACACAGGGTAGAAAAGGATGAAACCTGCATCTATAGAATTCCACCACTGCAGGGGTAGTCAAACTGCGGCCCTCCAGATGTCCATGGACTACAATTCCCATGAGCCCCTGCCAACGAATGCTGGCAGGGGCTCATGGGAATTGTAGTCCATGGACATCTGGAGAGCCGCAGTTTGACTACTCTTGCATAGATGCATGCATCCACAAACATGCACTGGATTCTATTTCTACAAAGCACTTCAAAGTGTTAAGTATCTTTATTGAACACTTTTCTACTGAAAGTATCCAACTGCTGTATTACATGGACTATGAACTATTACAGAAGCTCCTGGACAACAAATGTAGCTCTATACCAAAAGATAAATATAAAGCATGACAAATACACATATCTTGCTTGTCCAAACCAGGAGGCAATGTAGACAGGCACTTGCCATGGCTATGCTTTGCCTCCCCACAGCAATAAGTCTTATTGGAGAGATGTGTGTCTTATTAATCCTTAACAGTCCTGCTTTTTAAAAGAAAAAAAAACCCCTGCACAACAACAAAAGCTCTTTTGTTTGGACTGTAGTCTCTTAAGGCAAAGAGGTCATGTGTTAAACTTTAGCTGCCAGCTTCGTTACACGTTCCAACTAAACAAGGATCATGTGTTTTCCTTTTTTAAAATGAGATTAACTGTGGCATAAATATGGTTATCAACTTTTCCAAATCTGTAGGGGGATTAGTGTTTAAGTGTTGTGTGTTTATTAAGAGGGGTGCGCATTAAGCTAATCCAAGCAAAACAAAATTCTTGAAAAATGCCTTCTTGGTATTTTTATGGTATTAATTAAGCCAAATAATTGTTTTGCTATTTTTAGGTATCTGAAATGGCTGACTAAAAAATCTTGAAAATATTTGGAATTTTTCAGGACCACTGGTTAGCTACAGTTAAAGTGTTTTTAAAGCGTTCTCAGTCCTTTTAATTACTTCAGGGTGAACTGTCAGCTTGGATAAGGCATTTAAAGGCCCGCAAGCCCTTTAAATACCATCAGAATTCACTTGCACTGCTGCCCTTGCAAAAAAAAATTACAGGAACATGATTGCTTTGGAGTTTAAATGTCTCCCCCATCTCCACTGAAAACAATCGTGATAAGGGCCACATTCTTTGGGGGCCTGTAAAATAGGACATCCTGGCCAGACCATTTTCAAAATTGGAAGGGGGGGTGTGAGGAGAGGTACCAGCAGCATCTACTTTAAAAACAATCCCTCCCCCAGAGTCCCAGATACCCCCAGACCTATAGGAGCCACTGACTATAATGGTACCCATAGAGTAGCGAAAAGGTTCTGCACACCCAAATATTTATCAAATCCAAATATCATACCAGCATTGGGATTTGGGAATATCGGGAAATAGTGATCTTTTTTTGGCTCAATATATCCAAACCTGAAAAAATATCAGTAGTTTTGTGTTTTGAATACCCCTTTTCAAGAGTCCATGCTCTGATTTTGGCAGCTTTTGAGAAACACAGCTCATTCCACAGTGTTTAATTAAATTCTTGAAGAGCCAAAGGAACACTGCATGGTACAGTCATAAGTATCCACAGCAGGACTTGAAATTATCTTATTTAGTCCACAGTCTGCATCCTTGCACAATCATAGATACCTAAGAAAGAATTTTATCTAGACAATTTATTGTTTGTAATTTGCCTAAATACTGAGCAGTTTCAGCTTTCACTGTGAAAAACAACAGATGTGGAATGTATGGTCATATGGCAACAACATGCGTCCAACACGGGAAAGCTGGCATGTTCAAGGACATGGGAAACTGGGTTCAAATCGTTCCTCTTGCAATTGCTGCTGCTTATATCCTGGTATTGCAAATCAGCCTGAAAGAAGGTGCTTTCTGAGAAGTGTTCTAAATGAGGTTCATTAGACTGATAAAGACTGATCATGACTCTGCCTTTAGTGCCCCTGGGCTGATCATTCTTTATTAGCCTAATGAACCTCAATAGGTGTTGGATGGGTTAACGCACTGGGTGAATCAGATGTACTTCCCCCTTTCCTATCTAATGTTGCATTGTAGGGCCATTTTATTGTATAAACCAGTACTATCAATGGTATCATGAAGCTTCCTCCCCACACACATAATCATGTTAAACAAAACAATTTATTTTGCTATAAAGCAAGACAAGTATTGCTGGAGTCAAGTCTGTTCCCCATGTAGCTCCCTTAGAATATTCCACAATACAAGAGGAAAACAAAACACATGTGTAAATATGACCCAGGAAGCACTCAGTTTTGCTTTGACATAAAAAGTAAAATTAATCATTACGGCTCAACAAATAACATAAAGCTGAGCTGCTGTACTTGACAAGGTACCAAAATTGTTGGCTAAAGCTACCCTTAATACTACTCCAAGAGCACCTATTATTTTTGAGTGGCTGATGAGGAGAGAAAAGATAACAAAGCCTCAACTATTACTATTGTTTTTAGTGATCAGTGTTTGGAAATATTAGCTTTATAATGGCAACCCCAGAACTACATTTGTGCCAACTTCCCAACAAGCGGCCAGGAGAAAATATCTGAGAGGACAGATCTCCCCTCCAAATCCACTACTCTTGCTTCCATTCCATGAAGTATCTTACAACATTTTCTATGTACATTAATATCCTCTCTTTTTTATCCAGAACATTTTTGCTCTACTTTCCCCACAGAAGGTTGTAATAAACTGCAAAGTAAAGGCAGATTTTCTCCCACCTCCTCCAAGACATTACCTGGCCACAGCTGAAGTAGGTAGTGTAGAACCTCTATATGTTTTTTGAAATCCAAGGCACTAGCAAGCTCTTCAGAATCCATGAACACTCTGTTGTTATGGTTGGCGGTTTCCTGCCGCTGGCTCAACAGTACAGGCCCAAAACAAACAGCTAGGTTCTGGCATGTCATTCTGTTTATTTCATGGTATGAAGCTACCAGTTTCAGATGGTCCAACAGCATCCTTAGAGTGGCCTAAAAATTAAAAAAAACATCAACTTTGGTTAGCTATTTGCAGGTAAAGACAAGTATTATCATATTGGAGTACTAATTCTTTTAATGTGGCTACAATATTGACATATATGCATAATGCCAATAGTCAACAGAAGACAGCCTTCTGAAAGAATCCTTTGTGTGTTAAGCATAACAATACAGAGATTTGGTGTTTTTGCAGCTGTTCTCTGTTCTTGTAACTCATCTTCTAGGGAGGTCTGCCAAGAAGCATTAGTATATATTGGGTAAATATTCAATGGTAGAGGTAGGCAAGGGATGATTTTAGCTGGGGGCTTACAGTACCTTTAACATATTTTACATTTACTATTTTGTTGCCTTCTGAAGTAATATAAAATACTTTCAGCCTCAGTGGGAAGCTGGGTTTTAAATCAACAGATCAGTTCCAGAGGCTGCTTTTACTGGCTCAGCAACTCATAGGATATAGTCCCAGATGCCAGAACTACTGCCATTGTGCCAACAGAGACTTCACTTTAACCCTACTGTGACACACAAGAATTTCTAGGGGGTCCTTCAGGAATAGGGAACAGTATTGGCAGGAGCTTACAGATTTGGGGAGGGGGATGCGGAGGTCACCAGTAAGTACCCTATTCCTTTACAGAATCAGCCACTGGCAGGCCAAAGTGTCCAAGGAGCATAGCAGAAAGTATGAGCAGGGCTTACTCCTTAAAGGAGCTGGTGTGGAATTCCTGGAAGCTGGGGTAGAAGGAGCATGTGGTGGGCGGAGACACAGGACCTAGGTTAGTGGAATGACTGCAAGCAGGGCATATGACCTATGATAAGAGTCTGGAAGCTGTCAGGGAAAGCCTGAAGGAACAGCTCTGCCAGTGAGATGAGAAGCAGCTTCACAGGGTCCAATGGACAGATGCTTCTCCTGGAAATCTAAAGGAGATTATTACATGGTTTCAAATATTTTGCATGACTCCCATGTCCATATGCCCTCTGTGACTTGCCCTGCCACTGTCAACAATGGAGCCTACCCATTGTGTGTTCTCATTGCTAGACAGCATCACGTTCTTAACTGATAAAAAAGGAGCAGGTAAAACTGCCGCTCACACTTTGCCAGAGAAGTTTCCCTCTTCAGCAAGGAAAACCGCTGCAGTGAAAATGAGAGCAACACAGCTTTATCTGTATGCCTGGCTTCCACATGTGCATAGCCTTTCAATCCCAGCCAAAGCTTCTATGACATTCATTCTGTAACTAACTTAAGTTGTGGTAATAATTGCAAACATCTGCAAATGTTTCAGATACAAACTTGCAGTTCCACTCTCACCAAGCCATTCAGCTGCAAAGTTCATCAGGATGTTGCTACTTTTCATGTAGTGCCTTACAAAAATAACAGCAGAAAAACATAAGTGCTTGCTGGATCAGACCAGTGGTCCATCTAGTTCAACATTCTGTTTCACACCATGGACAACCAGTTACTGTGGAGGTTCATCAACAGAGGATAGAGTCCAAGGCCCTCCCCTGCTACTACCTCCCAGGTGCTGGATACTGTCTCTGAGTGTGGAACTTCTCTTCAGTCACCATGGCTAGTAGCCATTGGCAGACCCTCTTCTCCATGAAACCCCCTAACCCATCTTTAAAGCTATCCATGCTTGTGCCCATCACTACCAACCCTGACAATGAATTCCACAGTTTAATTACTTGTCGAGTAAAGAAGTATTTGCCTTTGTCTGTTCTGAACCTATTTCTCCAAGTTCTAGTATTATGGGTGTGGGGAACAGATCTTCTTAGCCACATTTCCCCTTAGCCATCATTTTTCTAGAGTAGATTGAAGAATCCCTGTCACCTGGCACAGGTTGCATATACTTGAGTATACGTCATCTGGACCTACAGACTTCATGACTTCCAGTTTGCCTAGTAATGCTAGAACATCCTCTCTAGTCAGCTTAATTTGATTCAGCACTTCAGACACCATTCCTAAAAACAGCAGTTTCACCATGGGTATGTGCCCTACATTTCCACAGTGAAAACAAATGCAAAGAAATTGTTTAATTTCCTACGCCATCTCCTCATCCCCCTTAAGCAATCCTTTAATACATTTATATTCCAAAAGCCCAATTTCCTTCTCCTGACATATGTGAAGTAACTCATTTTCTTTTTCTTAATGTTTTTTTGCCAGCCTTTGTGCTCATTTCTGTTCAACTTGATCAGGGAAATTTTTCACTTTCAAAAATACGCCTTTTTGCCATTTATGGCTTCCTTGTCAGTCAAACAGAATTCTGAACTTTTTTTAAATTGACACATCTCAGTAGTTCTTCAGTGCAAACTAAATAAAAATAAAATTTATACCTCAACTGCAAAGCAATGGAAAATAAATTTGGTGTTGATTAAAACAAATTAAACTGGGTCTACAATATATGTTCAACTCAAAGATAATACTTTGTTCACATATTTACTCAGAACTCCTGTTGATTTCAGTTAAATCTGCTGCCAAGATGCAAGCTTAAAATTGAAATGAAAACAAAAAGACCAATCAGATGAGAATCTAGACAAACTGAAGCAATATCAAGCTGGCTGCTATGGCTAAAGTTTATTCAGTTACACCCATGCCAGAACAAGATTCGGTATACCTTGTTTTTGGATACAAATGTCTTCATCGATGGCTAATAAATGTTTGGTAACTTAGAACCTCTACTGTTACTGTGTCATTGAAGAGGGTGAAAGAGTAGGCTGAGACCATGATCCACTCCAGCGCAGATTATAAATCGAAGACCTTTTAAGCAAGGTGATACTATTAAATAACCCAGAAACAGTAACAGTAGAGGATCTAAGTGATCAACCATTTATTAGCCATTGAATTTGTATTCAAAAATGAGGTATACTGAATCTTGTTCTGGCATGGTGTGAAATTGAATACACTTCAGCTGTAACAGCTAGCTTGATATTGCTTCAGTTTGTCTAAAATTGAAATGAAAGCAGAGGGATGAGGAAATGATGACATGGAAGAATAATAAACAGAAAGTTTTGTAAGACTTCAGTATTAAGTCACTATGTTTGGAAAAAAGCTACCTCTGTTGCCTATAATGTAGAAGAGCTATTTCATTTTACTGGAGCACTCTTTGACTGAAGGATAGATATTGCAATCCAGTATGTACCAATTGTATGTGATATTAAGTAAAGCAGTAATCTTTAGTTATAGCAGCTCAAAAATTATAGTTGCATAGAAGTAGGAAAAATTACCATATACTGGCTTATTTAAATCAATACAATTATGTATCCTATAAAATCTTCAGAATAACTACAATTGTTGACTGATTATTAAATATTCACTGTGTTCCTCTTCGCTCAAAAAAATCAATAAACTTCCACCAGCAAGCTTCTCCTTTATTTTTTACCATTGACATTTTACAGCTATTGTACAATCTTATCAATTTCACAAAGTATGCCCAACATCTGAACATTTATTCAAACATCTATTAAAAATGACCACACTGTATTGGTCAATGCCTATCTGTCTGACAGAGGTTCAAATCAGAACATACAAGCATAGGGCAGAGGTACACACATGAATGGAAGTTTGCTTCCTGATTTCTAGTGGAAAGAAGCAAACCATGGTTCAGATTTTTAAAACCCTTCTCTTTTTGACAGTGAGAACAATCATTCATTTTAAAAGCAGAACACTAGCTGGAAAAGAACTGGTCTATTGCAAGAGAGAAGTGATTGCTTAATAGCTGTTCTTGATTTTTGCCAAATATGCATCACTATTTACTCCCATACTGACTGCCGGTGCAGCTTTACTCAGAAATCGGCACTCTCTATTACCCTTCACTTATATTATTTAGCTATTAAGTTTGAAGAATTCCCTGTGGTTTATGGAACTATGAAATTTTTTTTACAAAGGTTAAAGTACAACCTCCACACTTGCTCAGCAGAATTTGAGGCCATCCGAGACAATGGAATGTGAACACAATAAACAATTCTTCAGTCAACAAGCTCATAACTAATGACCCGACTTAGGCTTTCCACAGTGTGTTTCCTAATATGCAAAATGTTGGGAACACATCTGCTCTGTACTCATTACAACAGCCTAGAAACTAGCCAAATATTACCAAGCCCAAGCTACCAATCAGAAAGTTGAGAATGAGAAGCAGCTTGCTCATGGCAACGGTTTGTAGCTGAACCGATATCTGAACTATAGTCCATCACTGTGCTGCCAGAGGCTGTGGTGATGGGATCCCAGTGTTTAAAAGCATACTCTTGTGTTTTTCAGATGCCTGAGACTAACGGGAGTTGACACCAGCACACCTGGCTATACAGCTTTACTGAGATAATTGGCTAGGTATTGCAAGAGTACAGACTTCTGGCATGGCAATATTATGCTCAACAAAAAAATAAGATTTGCAAATTAGTGCTTCATATGAGATAACAACATAAATGCATAGGACAAGGATGCCAGTAGATACCATCTAGTGTTAGAGAAACAGAGCTGAAAAGGGTTGAGAATAAGACACTGGACCACTTATGTCCCCACCCTGCAGCAACATTTGTAGAAAGATTTATACACAATTTAACACAAACTTAAACAAACAAAGCCCAAGATGTATTAGACACATGTATGGGTCAACGGGGTTTACCTTTTCAATATCCGGCAGGCAATCCAAGAGGGATACTGTGTGCTCAGAATCACTAGGGTCGTTATCACATCCAGCTGCTGTCATTTTCAATGGGTTTTTCACCATGGCATCCAACACTGCTTCATAGAGTTGTTTAGTTATCAAGGGGGAAGGTAGTTCTCTTAAATAATCCTTGAGGACACCTTAATGAGATGCAGAACAGGTACAATGTATGAACTGCAAAGTCAGCAGACAATTCAATGTGTATACTGAGAAACTATGATCAAAGCAGAAAGTCCTTAAATTGTTAAACATACAAGCACAAAAGCAACTGCTTTAGTATATGTTAAATCGTAAAAATAGTGCTATGATGCGTCCGTCCACTTCCCACCCTCAGAGGCAATTTTTTTCCTCCATTTTTCTTTCCCTTTGTGACTGAACCACCATAGTTGTCTGTTTTCTTCTTTCCTGTTTTCTGGCTGTCTCACCCTGTCACAGTATGATATTTTACTGCTGGCTACACCCAGGAACCTGAGGGAAGAGAGCCCCCTTTAACTTAAACTTAAATGGCACTCAAGGCTTTCAGGCAAAGTTTCTTTCCACAGTGACTTAAAAACTTTATATTTTGTTCCAGTGTTTCCCAAACACTCAATATACTTTCTTTCAATATTTACCAACTCTTTTAGTTTCCAGAAGGTTGGGACACTCTATCCAGTACCAAACTCCCTTTTCTAAACATACCAGTACTTTTCTTGATATTTAATTGACTCTTAGGATTTCTCAAGGCAGAGATCTCTGCACCCATCAGAGTTAACTCCCTGTTTAACTGTGAAGGGAAATTCTTCTTTCACTATAAGATCTATCTTTTTTCCTTGGCCTAAATGGGAGTCTTCACCTAACTGCCCACTTGTACTTGCCAATCTCTCCAGCATTTTGCCTGTGTTAAGCTGCTCGCAGGCAGGGCTGAATTCAGACACTGTCAGTACTCAACTTTTCTCAGCTAGGGTGAAATCAGATTGAATTTATCCTCTGCATTCAGCTCTCAAGTCTTTCTCTGCTGAGCTGATGCTAACCAACTAGAATCCTTGGAGCAGCCTGTCACTCAAGGCTCTCTGGTTCTATGAAGATTTAACCCTTTACAGCCCTTTACCTGTTTGTATAGCACTTGTAAAGTTTTAAAAGTGTAGTTCATTACAAATGCTGATTCTTGAATTTGAAAACAACTTGTTGCGATTATAATTGTTTTTAAGCATTATAGTCAATTAGATTGCCAATACAAAAATACCTAATTAATAAATTAAGAGCAGTTGGTCTTTAACACCCATGTTTTACTAGTGTAAACTGACTGCTATATCAGGCTGGGCACACATTTTCCTTTTTACTAATTCAAATCTCTCCACCATAGATATCTAGCAAAATTCATGTATTCATTGTACTTATAGTCTGCCAGTCTTAATGAGACTCAAAGCATAATACAATGTAGACATAATTGATAACAGTCCATACAAAGAGAAATCTAATAAATATGTTGTAGATTGATACAATAAATATGAGGAACCGACAAATAAGCAATGCACTAGACCTAAGAGTACCAAAGTTTAGCATATATGGCACGATGCAGAGTATGGATATAATGAAAAATGGTATTGCATTAGTAAAAACAATGAAATGTCAAAAGAGTAACATATGCAGCAAACTGATAATAAGGAGGGCCCTTAGGAAGTGATGGCATGGGTCAACCACAACCAAATGCCTGGTGGAAGAGCTCCCTTTTGCAGGCCCTGCAGAACTAGAATCATAGAATCATAGAGTTGGAAGGGGCCATACAGGCCATCTAGTCCAACCCCCTGCTCAACACAGGATCAGCCCAAAGCATTCTAAAGCATCCAAGAAAAGTGTGTATCCAACATTTGCCTGAAGACTGCCAGAGAGGGGGAGCTCACCACCTCCTTAGTCAGCCTATTCCACTTCTGAACTACTCTGACTGTGAAAATTTTTTTCCTGATATCTAGCCTATATCATTGTACTTGTAGTTTAAACCCATTACTGCGCGTCCTCTCCTCTGTAGCCAACAGAAACAGCATCCTGCCCTCCTCAAAGTGACAACCTTTCAAATACTTAAAGAGGGCTATCATGTCCCCTCTCAACCTCCTTTTCTCCAGGCTGAACATTCCCAAGTCCCTCAACCTATCTTCATAGGGCTTGGTCCCTTGGCCCCAGATCATCTTCGTTGCTCTCCTCTGTACCCTTTTAATTTTATCTACGTCCTTCTTGAAGTGAGGCCTCCAGAACTACACACAGTACTCCAGGTGTGGTCTGGCCAGTGCTGTATACAATGGGACTATGACATCTTGCGATTTTGATGTGATGCCCGTTGATACAGCCCAAAATGGCATTTGCCTTTTTTACCGCTGCATCACACTGCCTGCTCATGTTTAGTTTACAATCCACAAGTACCCCAAGGTCTCGTTCACACACAGTGTTACCTAGAAGAGTATCCCCCATCCAGTAGGCATGCTTTTCATTTTTCTGACCCACATGCAGAACTTTACACTTCTTTATTAAATTGCATCTTGTTCTCATTTGCCCATTTTTCCATTTTGTTCAGATCTCGTTGAACTCTGTCTCTATCTTCCGGAGTATTTGCCAGTCCTCCCAACATGGTGCCATCTGCAAACTTGATGAGTAGTCCCTCCACCCCCTCATCCAGATCATTAATAAATATGTTAAAAAATACTGGGCCGAGCACCGAGCCCTAAGGTACCCCGCTACTCACCTCCCTCCAGTCTGATGAAACACCATTAACAACAACTCTTTGAGTGCGGTTCTCTAACCAATTCCCTATCCACCTAACTATCTGAAAATCCAGATTGTAGTCCTTCAATTGATCCATCAGAACTTAGTGTTGGTCTGAATCATGGTTCAACTTTTTCCTATCTTTTGAGGTCTCATGCCCTTTTTTGGTTCCTGAAGTATTCTGTTTAAGCATATCCCTATTGCATTCATAGAAAAGCTCTTCTGAATAACTTCATTCTGCATAATTTTGCGGGAGTGGAAGCTATTTTGACCTTTTCAGGGAAGCCATTCCATAAAGAGATGAAGAAGCAATAACAGAAAAAGCATGTTGTCCTTACCTATTTGCATGGTGGTACCTGCAGAGCTACTTAATAGATGAGCAGAGCTGTCATGGAGGAACAAAGGAGGAGAGGCAGAACCTTGAATTGAACCTGGTAGTTGATGAGCAGCCAATGAAATGAGAGGGATGTAATGTGCACACCCCATCTAGCTCCCAATAATGACTGAGCTGGAGTCTCTGGACTGACTTCAAGGGCAGACCCATGTATAGTGTGAACATAAGAGGCCAAGTCTTAACACATGAATTGTACTAAGTTGCATCATACAGTAACAGAATTCTAGTTACTTTAGAATTGGAAACTATAGCAGGAGGAATTGTTAGGACAACATGCTCTTTTTACTTCTGTACTGGTTCTTATCTCCTTTTTCCTTCTTCGCTGTCTACTATATTTTTGGATAATACAAAACAGATTTAATTCAAGACTGCAATTCTCCATATTAGCAGTTCTAAATAGCATATTTATTTCACAAATGCCTAGACTTCTTTCAGAAGTAATTAAAATATTTTAATGTACAAATTACCAACTTCGGGGAGAGAAAGGAGGAAATGGCTTGAGAAGCCCTTATTTTCCTCACAGATATATCCCCTATTGAAAGAACCAGGATGCAGTAGGCACCACTTGGCAGATTCATTGTCATTTGCCTCAGTACATAAGGCCAATTCTCCACCCAAACAATAGAGGCAAGCCCCTGAGATGCTGGCAGCACTTCTGGGGCCATCTGTGTAGGCAATGACAATGGGCATTTCTCCCATTGCCTCCCAAATGTTCATGGCTGCCAGCTGGGTCGAAGGCAGACCTCTGGGGGGCTGGTAGTGCACCTGAAGCTCAACTTCCTCCTTGTGTGTTTGGCCACGTACAACCGTCCTCTTTGTTGCACCCCATCCTGTTCTCTTTGGCTGAATGACAATATCTTCACAGGTAGATGCTTTTAACCTTGCTTCATTTTGGGCCTAAGAATCACCTAAATTGGTGTTTTTGAAAGCCAGCATTGTTAATGTTCTACTACTCTAATTTTATGCCCTTTCTAACATACAAAGAAAACAGCAAATGCAAAATAATTAGAGTACATACTTATTTCAACACAATCCAGATGTTATGGCCTGTAACAAAAAAATCCCACATGGATAGATGTATTACAAAATACCATCACATGCTTTTGAATAACTAATTTAATCCCTAATGCTGCCTATTTTGTTCCATAGAGCTCACTATTCAATATATTTCAAGACAAGCAATAACACCTTTGCTTGAAGAAGCTCATTATAAGCATCCAAGATGAAACAAAATTACATATGCCAAGTTAATTGAATAAAAGTTCAAAGTAACCTGGTAGCTAATGACTGGTTATGGAAACAATGCACATGCAGGCACACACACATATTTACAACCATACTCTCAATTTTTACCAATATTTATGCATAGAAATCCAAGTGTTTTATTTTATAAAATTATGGAAGTTTCAGCTCAGTTACCAATTTTTAATTTTAAAAGCCAGCCATATTGTTTATGAGACATCGACCAACTGGAGAAGCATGGCTATAACAAATAGCACAATTTAATGTAGGATAAAAACAAAGGAAGCTGAAAGTATGAAAGCTGAGATACTAGTTGAAGTATCTGCCAAATAAAGGCCCTGTTAATCCCCGAACCATGACAGAAATATCACTGCTGAGTGTTCTTCAACAAAGCAGGACTTGTTGCAAGACTCAGTGTGCCTACCACAAATCCTGCCCTATGACCCAACTGTAACGTGAGCTTTGTTAATTGAAGACTTGTTAAGAGCAAAATCCTTAAAAGTATTGAGAGGGATTCCATCTTGACTCCACCGAAAGGTGGAGGTACGTAATTTCAATGTCAAGGGATATTGGAATTAATCAGAATGCAAATTCTCATTGTATAATCATGCTATGACACTAAAAAGCTCAACAGTATTTAAAGAGAAAAAAGGCACAGCTAATAAAAGACATGGAAATCCTGTCCAGTACTGTATCTGCCAACTGTACTGGGACATAGAAAAAAACAGTAGGCCAGTGAGTGGCATTTTGTACACATATTTAGAATAAATGCATGGGATATTTATAGACCATAAAGACCTTAGTGAACCAAACTGGCTAAAACTGATCTCCACACATTACAGGTTTCAGAATATAATGCTGGCAAACAAAAACCCTCCAGAAGACTTATTTCATCTTATTGGTTAGACACGGTTTTGAAAACTGCAACCAAATATACAAGTGAGACGACAGGAATCTGACCTATATTTTAAGCTATGCAATTCAGAGGCACTGCTTAGGTCTTCTATTAATAGTATCAGCACTGAGCCATGTAATACAGTCACCTGGCATTTCCTTCTCAAAACACTTTCTCCTGCTTAATGACTGAACAAAATCACTTGTGAGTCCTCTGACCCACACGCCCCTTTCACTAGGTGAGCCCAGTGAGAAGTAGCAGCTATGTATATAGCCTTGCCTCTCCCAACAGCTGCATTTTCCTTGATACAACCACGGTGTCTGCATAAAATTAATGCAGGCAGCAAGCAGAAAACACATACTTTCCTCAATCCACTTCATTAATTTCTCATTTTTCGAACCCACTGAACTGTTAACTCTATGACAAGCTTTACTCCAAGATGAGAATTCACATGGCTGGAAGGAGACATGATGCAGCACTATTAGAAACTAGCCAGCTTTCAAATCTGGCAGGACACATTAGTCTGAATCATAAGTTCACTGAATTGTGTATAAGCCAGTGCCAGCCATAGCTGGACTTCTCAGTTAAGGTTTAATGGTAAAATTTTCATTCTTTGACAAACTGGAGAGCTTTCCACAGAGAGAATGCATTGAGAGTCTCTTGGAAAAAACAAGAGGACAACTCATTCAATTTTTTAAAAAAACCTACCGACATCAAATAAGAAGCAGCTTTTTAAAGAGAACAACGCCAACAATTCACCAAAATTATTCTTTTATATACAAGTTTTTTTTATTTTCATAAAGATAGAAATATAGAATGCAATACAAGTTATTAATACAAAGAACTGTAAAATATAAAATATAATCATCATTTGAAAATGTACGACCCCACATTAACTACACAATGATATAAACTTTTGCCCAAAACTGAGTCTAAGAGCCATCCACATTTCCACTACATTTTAAAAAAGGCCTATTTAGATATACAAAACTATTCTTAACAAGCAACATGTTTACCATGCCAGCATCCCCTCACCCAACAAACACAGTAGTAGAAATACATTAATTTACTTACTCTCCAAACCAGATGACCTTATAAAAAGAGAATCCAGTAATGGGTGTCAAATATGACATTCTAAGTGCCACCATTTGTATTATTTTTCAGCTGAAGCTTTAACCCTCATGGATATACCAAGTAATTGTGCCTTGTAGAAGTCATAGGCTAGGCTTCACTAAGATGCAGAAGCCTATTTCCATTTATTTCCATTGGGGTCAGACAAAGGGGGCTTTGATTCTCAAAAAGCTCATTCCCTCAAATGGTGATGATCTCTAAAGTGCTACTGGACTCAAATCAAGCTGTTCTACTGCAGACCAACACAGCTTTGTCCATTCATTGAATGCTATTCCTTATTATAGCTTCAGCTCTTGCACAATCACTATATTTCCCATTTTTATCTCCTCACCATTTTTTTCTCATGAAAAGTCAAACACCAATAATATAACTGCAATTGGGCATAGCCATGCACAGTATTTTCTATTGTATTCCATTTGAAACCATGTAGACCTTATACCATTTGTATTTAAACAAAATAAGAGTGGTTATGAGCCAAAAATACCCAATTTATTCAGAGTGAATAAATTATGCAAATTTAGTCACATGAAGGGGCAAAGTCCTAAACAAATGTCTGACCATTAGAAGTCTGGAAAGTTATATTACCTTATACAGAGACACACCATTGTCTTCTGACTGACTGTGGCTTTCCAAGGTTTCAGGCTGAATATTTCCCAGTTCTGTTTACTTAAGGTTCTTTTTCATTGGAGATGCCACAAACCGAATTGTGATATTCTGTATGCAAATATCATCCTTGAGCAACAGCCCTTTTTTGTCTCCGATCTTGGTGCTCTCAATGATACTGCTTAAGTACTCTATGATAAACATAACCATGTTCCAGAAAAATAAAAGCTGGGATTCTTCAGATGATGAACTATGCAAGCAGGATCAGCTTCTATGCTTGCATAACACTATGCCTGGATACACCTCACAAAACTAATTAGCGGCTTTAAAGACCAACAGTTCAATGGTCCTATATATGCCATTTTGTTTTTACTGATACCAGTTTATCGATTGTGAACAGTTAGATGGGACGCCATTAAAAGATTATCTGTACACATGACTTATTCCAGATTCTCATAGCAAGTCTCCACCAGAATTTAAAGTGATAACAGAAACCCCAAAATACATACAAAATTTTAATTGCTATGAAAAGTAAATATTGTAAAGGGGACCCTGAATATCAAAGCACAGCCACATCTTATCCTTATCCATGATTCCTCTATATATTTGTGAAACAGCAAGGGGGGTGGGACGTGTCCGGCTGTCCCCGTTGGAATAGGTCCAATCAGGGTGCAGCCAAAGCAAAGCTGGCTGCACCCTGATTTGCCCTGTCCCTGCAGCTCCCACCCTCCGTCCCTGGACTCTAGCCTCTTGGCTCTCAGACGTGCCTGGAGCCAGCAGCAGGTAAGGGGAGAGGGCTCTGGGCAAAGGGTTGTGGTGGACGGCTTGCTAATGAGGGCCTCTTGGCCTGTTAGGCTGGGCCTGCTAACGAGGGTCTCCCTGCTGACGGCCTGCTAAGGAGCTCTGACCCGGGCCTGCTAATGAGCTGGCCAGCCCCCACCTGCCCCACTTGATCCGGCTCCAAGCTGTGGCCCAAAACCTCCTTAAGCTGCCTGGCCGGGGGCCAGTGGAGGGGGCTCTTTCCAGGCCTGTTCTTAGGAACGGGCTTTGAAGCTAGTAGCAATATAAGAGGGTAAGGCAAAAACTATTAAACAAAAATATCAAAATGTAAAGCTATTGTTTCTCAACATATCCTCCAACTAGGTCTATAGACTTCTGAAGGCAATGTTTCCATTTCCCTAACACTTCTCTGAAGAATTCTGCACTCTTCAATTCACACCATCAAAATGGCAGTTTTGCCATCCTCAAGTGAATAAAACTGTTTTCCTTTTAAATGTTCTTTAGAACATTTGTTCTGGAGAACAAAAAGAAGTCTGAAGGTAGACATGAGCGGTTCAGCTTAGATAAGCTGAAAAGTACCCAAATCAGTGCCGATTCAGGTAATTTTTGGCTCATCCAAACTAAACTGTGCATTCCCAGCATTCAAACTGCCCGAATCAGGGAAGCCAAGTCACAATTCAAGATTCAACCATGATTCGGACCAATTAAATGCATCCCCCCCCCACCACCACCACCACTTTCTCAGGCAGCATCTGAGAAGGCAGGGGAAGAGTGTGCGCTTAACAGCTGATAATGGCAGACACTCTGTGGGCTCCCTTAAAATTCCTCCCCAGCTGGGAAAGGATCTAAGGGGAGCAGGCAGGATGCCTGTCATAATCAGCTGTTTGACAGGGGCTTGATTTCCCCCTTCTCAGGCAGTGTAGACAATACTGTCTGGGAAGGGGGAACAGAAGTATGTGCACAAAAAGCCCTGAAACTTTTGGATTCAGCCAAATCCAAAACAATTTTTGTGTGTGCACATGCCTATCTGAAGGGGGCAAAATCAGGGCTGCAGGGTGGATGGGGTAAGGTTTTGAAATGAAATTCTCACAGTGCAGCCCTTGCTACCCCCCTAAGAATGAGCAGATGTATTGTCATGATGGGAAAAAATTCCTCACCCCAACTTTCCTGGCCTTTTTCTTAACAATGCAGTTTTCACTGATCACAGTGACATGTTTAAACACATTTTGTTTGGAATGACCCTGTGCATGTATGAACTAGAACTCAAGCAGCAATACTTTTTGACTTACCCTTGTATTACTATCAGGGAACGTTCAGGGGCTTAAAAAAAAATCAAACATTTATCTACAGACTTGCCTATGTAAGAAAAAAAATCCTTCTTTCTGTGGGGAGAAAGAAAGGGTCTGGGCATATCCAGAGAGCCAGGCACAAAGGCAAAGAGCCAGGTATAGGCTGAGTGGCCTGAAAGAGCAATGAGGGTTCCTGTGCCTTCTGGAAATATAAGGAAGCAAATGGCCACAGCACTAAAAAAAAAAATCAGCTCAGAGAAAGAAAAGGTACCAATTGTTGCAAGCACATGGGAAGAGCATTGATAATTCCCATGCCTTTTTATAATGATACAGAGATTTAGCATTCGAAATTTGCTGACACAAGGGGAAAACTTCCTTATTTACAGGCAGGGAAAACTACATGAACTTTCACAGGGTAGATTTTTAGTGTTCTTGCTCTTGGAATAGATTTTATTCAGAGGAACCTCAAGGACACCTGGATGCCATTAGCACATATCTGTTCTTGGTATTTCCAAATACCTATCCTGACAGTGAACATTAAAAAATCTGAACCTCATTTGGCAGTATTTGAGTCACTGAAGGAAGGTCTGCTCTGTTCTGCAATCTTTAAATTCACAAATCTGTCCTGCCCATTGTACATGTCATGCCTCAAAGGTTGCTGTGGGATTTTCACTAGAACAATTAGAATGTCTTGGAACACCTAGAACAGGAGCTTTGGGTGGCCAAATGAGAAAGAAAACAATTATTCAGCAAAAGAACTAGAAATGTATATCTGTAGTGGAAGCTCTCAAAGCTTATAAATCATATTTACTGGGTACGGAATTCAGTTTATAAGACTGCTGTGCTCTGTATTACTACCTACAAAGGACAATCCAGAATGCATCTGTGGAGATGGATTCATAAGCTGTCTGAATAATTGGGAACTCATCAGAATATGGTTGCAGACGCTCTAGTCTAAGCCACATGGGACTAGATAAAATAGATGTCACCTGGTCCTGAAACAACTCTAGTGCAAGGACCTTGAAGTGTTGTATATTAACAGATATATCAAAAGAAATCTAGGAAATGTGGTCTATATCAGGAAAAAAACATTTATCCTGTTTCAATGTTGCTTGTTTATGAGGGTTTCAAGGTTGCTGTGTGACCTTTAGAGAATAGTAACAGAATGCCTACAGTACATGATAATGAAACAGCAGGTCACTTGGGATATGAAAAGATACTTCTTTGGGTATCAGAATTTTAAAAAAATGGTGTGGCAAAGAATGTTACAGAATGGGTGTAGTCTTGTCTTTTTTGCCAATAAAAGAAAAAGAACCCAATCAGTGGACATACCAGCACCTGCAGAAACATGGGAATACTTTCCAGATGAAAGGCAGACTACCAGAAATCCCAATAGGACATCAGTACTTGAGGCTAGTACATGATACTTTTTCAAAGTATATAGTGGCACAATCGCTGAAAAATAAAATAGCTCAGACTGTGACAGAGACACTCATGAAGCATATCACATGGCAGTTTGGCCCATCAAACTGAATTTGCAGTGATCAAGGGGAAAGTAATTTGGAAAAACTTTGTTAAACTTTGTTCCTTAACAAGGGTGCTAGAGTTCCTAACAGTTTTTCCACAGGAAAGAAGAGCCAGCAGAGTTCTTTTAGGCACTGAAAAGGCTATGGGACTCATGTAGACAACCCTCACCCCTGACGAATTAAGGCTAAAGTGAGAAGGGAAACGGGAGAGATAAAATAGAAAACGTGGTATTTAATCAGCTTTTATCTCATATATATCAGTTGCAACAATTCCTAGGACTTGGCCTTTGTGGTACATACCTTAAGTAATCTCTTGTTTGGACTACTGTGCTGCACTCTCCATGGCTCTGCCCTGAAGGTTGTTCTCAAACCACACTTGCTTCTGAATGTGGAAGCCATATCTGTTTTTGGTATCTGCTGCAGAGAACAGTTCTCTGATTGCCAATATGCTTTCAGATCAAATTATAAGTGCTAGTAAGTATCTCAAAACCCTTAAAAGAACCAGTATTTGATGAACTGACTTTTCCCATGTATTACTTACAGTAAGATTTGCTGGAAGCTAGAAGGTAGAACTGCAATAGGATCCCAACACAGAAAATAAATGCCTTCCAATCTCGTTTCAGGCCTGGTTATGGGTCTGAAACAGTCTTGATCACCCTGGTGGAAGACTTACAGTGCAACAGTGCAACTCTGTTGATTCTCTTGGACCTCTCAGCAGCTGTCAATACCAGCAATCATGGTATCCTTCTGGACTGCCTATTTGGACTGGGACTGAGTGAAAGGGTTCAGAAGGTGATGTTGGGGTACTTCTGCTAAGACCCCTGCCCTTTGGCCTAACGGTTCCACAAGGCTCCATTTTGTCCTCTATGCTCTTGAATCTACATGAAAATGTATATTTTGGCTATGTTGTCAATAACCTAGCTCAGCTCTATCTTGTACCTCCAGCTGATACCAAGGATGGCTGTAGTAGCCTTGAACCAGTGCCTGGAGAGTTTTTGGAATGGATGCAGGCTAATAAACTGAAGCTTAATCCTGACAAGATGGAAGTACTGCTGATGGGCAGAAGGTCTGGATGAGGTTGCACTCCCCTTGAAGGAATGGCTCCATAGTCCGGGAATGCCTGCAGAGCCAGGCCTACTGCTTGATAAGCAAGTAGCAGGTGTGTCCAGGAGTGCCTTCTACCAAATTTGACTTGTTAGCCAGCTGGACAGAAAAGTTTGTTCACTGTGGTACTTGCCCTGCTTACATCTAGCAACATGGGTCTGCCCTTGATAAATGTTCAGAAACTTCAACTGGTATTGAATACTACAGCCAGAATGTTGATTGTAATGAGTCATAGAGACCATTATCGCTCTAGCCTTAAGCCCATCTATACTGGCTTCCAATTGTTTCTGGGCACAATTCAAGGGGCTGGTCTTGACCTTCTAAATCCAGACTTGCCTTGCTCTGGGTTCCCCCACCTTCTGAGATTATGCTATGGCAAAAGCTCTGGAACTTTATCCCCATGGAGATTCATCTGTTCTTTTTATTGTCTTCCTTTCATCCAGTGGGTGATGACTTTGTTTTATTTGGCAGTTCCTCAATTATCCCTCTTTCCTAACTAACGTTTTATTTATTTTCACATTCTTATGCCACCCTTCCCCAAGAGCTCAGGGCAGCTCACAACATATCCATAAAATATTTAAATATTAAAAAATTCCAAATTAAAAATTTAAAACCAAGGTGCTCACTGCCTTCTCTCCAATGGGAGGAGGGGAAATAAAGTGTCATGATGTTTTGCTGGATGGGATACAGATGTTGTTGCTTATGTAGGGAAGCCAGTTGGTTGGTGTTATTCTGTGAACCTCAACCATAGGCCTGGTGGAACAGCTGCTTTCCAGGCCCTGTTTTGCATATATTTTGTATAAATTTTATTTAATACAGCTTTTAGCCATAACACAGTCCTCATAGATTACCAACAGCATAAAAAAACATTTTAAAAGTATAAAAACAGTGTAAATATGTTGGATTTAGTTTTAAATAATGGAATTCCATTTTTGGCCACTAATTATTTTTGGACATGTTGTGTATACAAAGGCACAAAATTTAGCAACCTGCATGAAAGTAGATTGCTACAGGAAGGTATATTTTGTTTGTAAAATTTTAACTACTTTAATGTATATTTTAGCTCTGTTTTTTCAACTTGTAAAAGCTGTTTTAATTAGGTATGTTTGGGATAGGAGTTTGTCTAATGGTTTTATAATGTATTTTATCATGTATGTTTTAAATTGTTAGCTGTCTTGGCAGTCCTCAAAAGGGCAGAAAGATGGAATATAATTTTTGTAAATAATAATTATCTATACTTGCATAATTTGAAACTCACTTCTTTGAGGGTTATGCAAGCCATAAATCTTTTAAATTAAATATAATCTATAGTTTAAAGAATTAGGCTAAGAATAACCAACCATCATCATTCTAAACAGCAACATACTAGACCACTTTGCTCAGAAGAGCAGATCCCTTACTCCATCTCCAAACATGGGTTTTGTAATTTTTTTACCTTTACCCACTGCAACCATGTTCCTAAATATGTATATTATAAACAAAACCACTGCTGTTTCATAGTGACATTTCTAAAGCTAAAATATTTCCATCTTCCCATGCACAGGAAAAAAATCTCTATGTGCACATCCTATTCGTACACAATTTGCTTGTCTTCCTCCCCCCCTACTGTCTGCTGGCAAACCAGCTTCTGCATATGTAGATATGGTGTTGTTCTGACACTCGAAAACAAGCAAATGTATGTAGGATATGCTTATAAAGGGCTACTAGCTATAATAGCTAATGGAACAGCCATGTTCAGGGATAATGTACCTCTGAAAACCCACTTCTGAGACAATCAAAGTAGCACAGCTGTTCCCTCATGCTCTGGGGCATCTAACTGGTCACTGCTGGAAACCAACTGCTGGGCTAGAGTAGACAGTATAATCCATCAAGATTCTTTTTAAATTTTCCTTATTGCTTATGCTATAAAGCAAAGCCCAAGCACACAAATAAAAGCAGCTGCAGAAGTTCAAATTAAAAGAGGCAAGATTAAAGCAGACATCTAACTCTCAAAGCAGCCATAATTCAAATGGCGTTACTTGAAAATATTCATCCCACAGGAAATTCCACTCTTGAGATTTGTTGTCATCCAAAATGAAAAAGGAGAAGCAAACAAGAATTTTCCATTAAAAGGAAGCTATGAATGTTTTTATTCAACGGACTGAAAACTGAATCAGAAAAAATATATCAGATGAATCAAACAAATGCCTCAAAAATCCAATTTATGTATACCAGAGAGAATTCTCAGGATGCTACCCTTCAACTACATAATTTACATTGAGCTAAGAATGTGAGTTTTCTTGGCATGTATGTACTGCTGACCTTGCTTGGTGAGCAACACAAAAGTATTCAGAAGAGCCCTTACAAACACAATTTGAGCCTTGTGGTGGTTGGGGTGGGGAGAGCTGCTTGGGGGGGGGGGTGCCTTGGAACAGGGAACCAGTAAATAGGGAAAATGATAAGAGCCTCTCTTCTTCTTTTCTTAAAAAGAAAATTTTTTAAGGAATTGGAAAACGGTAGCATGTATTAGCAGAAGTGCTTAAATTGGCAAGGGGGTGTGGTGGAAGGGTCCTGCCCAGTGCCTTTCATGAACTACTGCAATTAGACAGAGCCAAGCAGGGAAATGCAAAGAACCTGCAACAAATATTTTCTACAAAATAAATAATTAAAATAGAAAGTAACATAACAAATTGCTATTGACTTTTATCTGTCTTCCAAAGACTTTTCATGTTAGTTCTTTTATGCAACGCTCCAAAGAAACTGAAAACCATGCATAGAAGATGTTAACTAAAGACATAGGGAATGAAGTCCCAAAGACAAGTCAACTAGACATGATAAATTCTGTCCCAGCAATTCTGAAACTCATTTGAATATTTCCATGAATTCATGGCCCCAGGAGCTACACAGGAGCGGACAACTTTGGAGGCCTAAAGTCCAAACCTGTCTTCTTTTGCTTTATACTGAAGCAACCTAACTCAGTAATACATCATTGGAACAACTTCATGCATTTAATTATATCTTCATACTGATTGTCTCAAAACCTGAAGCCTATTGGGAAACAATCATAATCACCCCAAGACTATGTCTCACAAACCAACTAGACAAAATTCAGGCTTGCGATAATTAATTGAGGTTGTTATCCTTCCCCCTCTTCCATGCTAGTGTCTGTGAAAGAAGAATGACACCAGAGAAGAGCTACATAACTGGCCTACCCACCAGAATCCTGCACACTATCAGAAATGTACACAAGGAAGCTTTAACTATGCTACTGTATAAAAATATGAACTACCTAGAAGAGCAAATGAGCACAGAGAGGTGTCAGGACCTAAAATTCAAGGAAGCTCATTGTTTGGGCATCAATCAAGAAACAATGACAGACACCTTTTATCTTTGTTGACAGTATTACACTAGAACTTATGACTACCTTGCAGTATATCAAATATGGAATAGCTGTGTATAAATATAGATGATACATCATGCTCACAAAAAGAATAAAACAGGTAATATATGATGAAATCACATGACTACTACTTATTTTTGAATATTATATACACACACTCTTTATGTTTGTCACCTAGTAGAGACTGAAAGGGTGAAAAATAGCAAAACTTTTAAAAATATAAATAAATAAATGTATGTCCCCTTGATGTAATGGGAAGTTCTACTATTGACTTCACAAGGCATTGGGGGGAAGTCCTACAAATGCAGAAGAAACAGTTTTACCATAGCATGCAGCTGTCAGCCAAAGACTTGATTCCTCTAGAGCAGGGATCTCTTGGAGTCTACGGGAGCTCTGAAGTGGTGTGGAATGGGAATTGTTCTTTCCAGTCTACATAAGGCAGAGCTGCCATAGTAGTAGTAAAGGAGGGGAGAGGGAGAAAAAGGAGGGCTAAGGGTATGGGTAGTGATGTCACTCCTGGGGGCATGGCCAGCTCATACCACTTCAGCCTCGAAGTCTGAAAAATTATTTCAGGGGCTCTTCCATGGTCAAAAGCTTGACTGCTCTAGAGGATTTATGCTAACAGAAGGGGGTTATTTGTGCTGCTTTTCCCTCTCCCACACTAGATCTCAAATTTCTTAAGTATTTTCAAGATTTCTTACACAGTATTATATCTAACATCTATCTTGGTTCAACAAAATGCAAAACACTATTTTTACAGTGACATTCTGTATATTATAACCACATATTCTTTCTTTCTTAAAAACAAGTTAATTACCTGTTATCACATTTATATCTGGGTACTGGGTTTCACAGAGAGTAACCGCTTTGCTATCCTTTTCAAATGCCTCTCGGAGCTCTTTCTTGACAGCTGCTGAGCCACATAAACGGTACAGGCCTACAACCTAGGAGCAAAATCATAAACCTTACCATATGACCCAAGTTCACTATTTAAGGAGTATCAAGAAGTCAAATCAAATATTAAGCATCAATATACTTTTAAGTAGGAGGGTCAGGACATTGGTACAAAAATCCAGAATCTTAGAGAATTGGGATACAAACAGCCTGGAACATTTAGTGTATGGAAGAAGTTTTCACAAGAAATCTGTGTTGTATTAAGTATACTTCAGATACTAAAAGAAAAGTAAATCAGATTATGGGTTGGATCTAACCAGCATTTCTGCTGATGAAAAAGGGAGAGGATCCCCTTAAACCACTGAATGAATGTTTTGCTGGGGATCACTGAATGTGGATGTACTAAACCACATGGGATGGGGCTATTGTAAGGAGGGAAATTGGGTGAGACTGAGGGAAAAAACTGGCTGGATTCAACTCAATATTTCCAGGCATCGCTTGAGTTTCGATAAAAATGGTGCAATGATTCCGAGCCAATATGTAACCCTGAATAACTCAGCTTTAGGGCATTTGTAGTTTTTCTGGAAAGAGGTCTGAAAGGTTTGTAATTGGAAATCCCTCCTCAAAAAAGCTGAGTCAAAAAATAGGTATTTAGGATCCATTTCAGACCAACCTTATTTTTAAAATGTATGACATTTTAAGACCATAAAATGAAAAGGTGCCAGGTTATTATTTTCATAACACTAACACAATTTTACTTTAAGAGCTTTTGGATAGAGGAGGTACTTCACAGCTGGTTTATAGCTTTAGCTCTAAGCAAAAATAGAGAAGTGGTATCAATTAGTCTGAAGTGTTCACACAGCATTCCACATCTGGATACGCCACCAGAACTGCTTCTTGGACTGCCATTAGTCAAGTCTACACTACATTACCCATTCCAACATGTCCAAGAAACAGTTTTAGGTTCTGAAACAAATCAGGAGCACCATCTTACAAATGTCCTCCTGTGTATCTCAGAAATGGAAGTGTACACAGATAGGTGTTCTTCATAACTGATCTTAACTACAGAATGCCTTCCTATGAATACTTAAATGCCTCATTTACATATGGAGCATAATCTGAAGAGGTAGACTGAGTTGTATCACTTCAGGTTGCAGTTATATTATATATATATAAACTTCAGGGGAAGTTATGTTATGGATGCTCTCCTGTGTTAGAATTCCCAGATTATTGAAAAAATATCAAAGTGGGGGGAAAGTTCAGTCCTAGATGTTTGCATGTTGCAATCCTTTTCTGTTTACAAGGAATTTCTAACATAACGGAATTCTGGAAAAATCTAACCCCTCACTTGCAATCTGGAGGGATATAGTCCTTTCTACCACCTCAGGACTCTGGCATGTTATCACCACTTAGTCTGCTGTGTGTGTGTAGGCCACAACCTGAGAATCTTCCAGAAGTGTAAACCTTTCCTTCTTCTGCTGATATTTCAAAACCAGGGATTTAGAGACAAAAATAAAAGAGCACTATTAACATTCTAACAGCCTTCAACTTTGTAACCCATTTTAAGCTTTCAGAATGGAGCAGGCATAAATCAAATACAGGGCACGAATTGCCTGAAGTGGTAGAATACATTGAATAATGGGGCAATAAGCAATAGCAGCAGTTACACACTTTGAACTTATCGTGTGGTGACCACAGAAGCAATAAAACATGTATACTTTATCTATCAACATTGTTTATTACTACTTGAGATTCAATATGTAAGTTAGCTTGTAACTCTACAAGCTAGCTTTCCAAAAGTATTTCTTCCATTCCATTCTCTATGCCAAATCCTGAAGACCATTGAACTCTTCACAAACCTAGTAGATGTGTTGACCTCTTGGAAGGTACAGGTTCCTTTTGTTTTCTTTCCCTCACAAAGGACCACAAAGTCACTTTAGTTATTTATTTTATTGTAATAAAATAAATAAAAATATGAAGTCACATTACACATCTACCTTGCATGGTGGTCAGTATCACTTCTTTTTCTCCTCTTTCCCTGTGGCTTCTAGTGTTCTGTTCCCTCTCTTCTCCTATCAATTAGGATATGTTCCTTCTTTCTACTTCAGTGTTCCTCTTCCATTTTCACCCTTTCCTGGATGTGTAAGTTCTCATTCCTTCCCTTCACTATTTTAAAGGCACAGCAGTCTTGCCATACATCAAGAAAAAAAACAAGTTGGTATACAGAATGATAAACTGACATGAAGAAGAGCTGTTTTTCTTAATATCCCGCTTTTCACTACCTGAAGGAGTCCCAAAGCGGCTTATAATAACCATTCTTTTCCTCTCCCAATAATAGACCACCTGTGAGGTAGGGGAGGCTGAAGGAGCGCTAAGAGAAATGCTCTGCAAGAAGCGCTCTAACAGAACTGTGACTAGCCCAAAGACACCCGGCTGGCTGCATATAGAGGAGTGGGGAATCAAGTCTGGTTCTCCAGACTGGAGTCCACCACTCTTAAACATGACACCATGCTGGCTCTCACTACACCACAATTCCTCTCACACATTTTGTTAGAGAATTGCTTAAAACATGACACCAATGATGCAGAAGAACCTATCTGTATGATGTGGTATGTACTAGCATCTTGTTAAAACTTGGCATCTACAAAGCAATTGTATGTAGAACATTAACACAACACCCACCAAGCCTATATATACATACAGTATTTGCTGGCATATAAGACTACTTTCCCTCCCTGAAAAACATGCCTCCAAGTGGGGGGGTCATCCTATACGCCTGGTGCACTTCAGTTGGAATAGACATAGCTGCCCATAGTGCCCCATAGTACTGTAATATAATGTAACAAACTCTATATTTTGAGTGGAAATGTTGGGGGGTCATCTTATACGCCCAGTCGTCTTATATGCCGGCAAATACGGTATATATATTATAGTCCCATAAGCATCACATTTAAATCCAGCACAGAGGGGAGAAACCAAGCTCTGTGGATATTTTAGCCACAATTCTTTTGTTTTAAAAAATGACACCAACACCCTACCTGGTACAAATTAGGAGATTGACACATTAGTCTGGGTGTACTGTGTCACCTTGATCTTGCGGACGATTACAAAGGATTACCCAAACTAAGAGATATAAGGATGGAGTATCCAATGAAGTGCTTGTATTTTTCACACCTAGGGAAAAAACTGACTTCTGCTCCCAGTGTCAAACATGAAATACTGAAATACTGACACAGGTGAATTTTGTAAATTAAATTAAAAAAAATATTTTACCTGGCAGCCTCTCTTCTCAATCTCCATAATGCATTTCTTCATTAAGAGGGGCACCATCAAGCCTACATTTTCCTTCTCAACAACCTTCCGAACATCAACACCAAAAATTACCGGCTCTTGTTCTCCATCTAGTCCATTAAGAGAGTTCTCCCACTGTTCCAGAAGTGTCAGCTTGACATAAATAAGTCCTCTAGGTTCCAGCTTTACTGCCAACTGATGAGTCTTTGTCACTCGAAAAAGAGCAGGAAGAACCACTGTCCCATAGCAGCAGACCCGATTCTTCCTTGGCATGGGCTCCCAACTAAAGACCACAAGTTTTAAATGCTGGGCATTTTCAATTTCTATGTTGAAAGTGTGGTCCATGTCCAAAAATGTTGTTCGGCACGTCAACAAGGCAGTCCTTGCTTTATTAACGGAATCTACCTGAATGGCACAGAAGACATCTTTTGAGTCCATCCGTGGTGGTTTCAAATCCTCAGCTCCATAGAAATGAATGCTCATGAGCCCAGATATGTATTGGGAACATTTGGGCTGGTCAGAAAAGCTGTAATGTCTAAAAGCATCAATGTCAATTTCTGTTTTACTACCATTATTGTTTGGGAATGCCTCCTTCCCTTTCCCAGCCCTGCTTTCAGCTGCATGTTTCCCTGATTTTGTTATAAGCTCAGGGGAGTCTCCATCACTGAGGTAGCCTCCTTTACTGGAGGACTTGGAACTCCCACTGCTTTTCTTCTTGTAGTTGTGTTGGGACGACACACTGCTATCAAGGTGATACCGGCTTATAACATTCCTGCTAGCAGCTGATGTCATATTCCCAGAAGAGGGCAATGATGCATGGCCTATATCCTGACAATTATTTTTAAGCAAGGAAGAATTATCTGAACTATTATGGCTTGAATTTCCTTTGACACTCAGCTTCCTGCTGAGCTCTGGTAGCTTCTTCATTTTAATAGAAAGCTTCCTCACAGTTCTTGGGGATTTTATTTTATCAGGGAAAGACCAGTTTATTGAACCACCTTTTTTTGAAGGGTTAGGACTTGAAGGAGAACATTCAGCTGCTCCCGTTTCAGTTTTGCTTGCAGACAAGATCCCAGGTCCTTTGGAGAAAACAAGGGGGGGACAGGTTTTAGGAACTGTGAATTAAAAAAACAATCTTCTTTATAAAAAGCCTTTGAAATAAGAAACTACTGTTTTGTCATGATATAGAAAAGTATAGCACTATTCAGTAAGATACTGCGCATCAGTTGCACCCATACAGACAAGCACATACCTGTATAAATGTACTTTACAGGATTGTTCTGCCAAGAATAAATACTTAAAGATCAGGAACTTGACTCACCCTTGCTTTAAGAAATTCCACACCAAAGGGGACATATACAACCTAGGAACACCTGTCACTTATGCACTATTCCATATTAGAGATGCCAACCTCCAGGGGGAACCTTGAGGCGCAACTCCTCCAGACTGCAGAGATCAGTTCCCATGGAGAAAACAGATGCTTTGGAGGGTGAACTCTATTACACTGTACTCCAATTGAGGCCCCTGTCCTCTCTAGGCCCCATCCCCAAATCTCCAAGAGTTCCCCAACCTGGATCCCACAACCCTAACCCCCAGTCCCCCACAGGTGGTCACGGAAGACCTGGCAGCCCTATTTAGCTTCTTTAAGAGGAGGCCACTGAAGCAATTGCTATGTTTCAGGAGATTTCTTGCATGTAGAATTATAGGGTAAAATGTGCTGTGTCTATCATCTAAAAATCTGGAGGAGAAAGGAACAGAGAGAGGATAGTTTTTCTTGAATACCTATATCTTTGGCTATGAAAGCCAGTTTGGTGTAGTGGTTAGGAGCGCGGACTTCTAATCTGGCATGCCAGGTTCGATTCTGCGCTCCCCCACATGCAACCAGCTGGGTGACCTTGGACTCGCCATGGCATTGATAAAGCTGTTCTGACCGAGCTCTCTCAGCCTCACCCACCCCACAGGGTGTCTGTTGTGGGGAGAGGAATGGGAAGGCGACTGTAAGCCGCTTTGAGCCTCCTTCGGGTAGGGAAAAGCGGCATATAAGAACCAATTCTTCTTCTTCTTCTTCTTCTTTTAACGGCTGTACCCTAGCCTTTGCTTATTTCCTCAAGAGTCTTAGAACATTACTTCATAAGAATTTATTTTCTTTTGTTGGTACTATGCCCCCTTCTGCCTGTTATGGCAGGGTGGGTGTGGAATGCATTTGGGATTCAATTCTCTCCACAGTTCCAATTTGCTCTGTCTTCTCAGGACCCAGAATGTATGTCCTGAAAATCTGTCTGCTCCCAAATAATTTTCTATAGAACAGAAAAGCATGCAGGGGCTTCAATGAAGTTACATCAAGTCATGTTCTGATCCATGATAAGTAAACAAACAATTCATTCAACTATGTGAAGAAGAAAACTAAAGGCATGATTGAGAACCCCTGCATGTAATGACTCAGTGAAAGCAAATTTCTCCATTATAAGTCACATAATTGTTTTAAAAAGTCTCAATTCAGACATGACACCAAACAACAGTTAAATTACAATTAATCATGGTGTCTTAATTGGCAGCCCGTTATTACAAGTGTCAACCTTGCTATGCCTCATTGAAAGAAAGAAGTCAGACTGTGAAACAGAAAAATATCTTCAGGTATATCATAAATCTACTGGATAAAAAAAAAAACCCACAATGGCAACTCTCCCTATGAAAACATAAAAGCCAGCAGCAACTGTTCAACAATAGAGAAAGACTACAATTACTGCTGGATTTTGTATGATTTCTGCTATCAGTTGACCTACAGTAAACACAGAGGCTATCGAAGTATCAAAACAGTTATAGTCAGATATTCTCCTCCTAATATGTTTCATCTGATTTTCTAGTGTCAGAGAGCTCAACATAAAGGAAACAAGATCATTTTAACGCAACATTATACAAACCATATATTTTTATGGGTTTCAAGTCACACTATCAAATATTCTTACTAGCCATTAAATAGCTAGGTCAATTTTGCTGGATCTAAGCAGTTGCTCATTCACATAACTTAGTAGACATTGGCTGATTCTCACTTCATTAAGACAATATTTCAGTTTTCTTGTTGCTATTTCAAGATAGAAGAGGAGACGTATATCCTTCTAAATTCATTGGAGTTAATACACCTAAAATGTATAACTGCTTTTGATCACACTGCAAATCTCAAAGCATTAATATTCTTCAAAATCCTGAGGTTCCCGTTATTTGCCTCCTATAGTTAGCTGAATAGCTCTCTTCACATATACAAATTCACATGAGGTGACTTCTTTTTTAAAAGCTCTCTAGTTGAGGAAGATAATGCTGTACAAAGTCTGTTTTCCAGAAGCCTCAATGGATTTTCTTGTTTCTGCCAGTTGCTTCGTTTCTATTGAAGTTGTTTCCTTGCAGGGAATAGACTATTTCTAGCACGCCTGCTGTGCCTTTCTGGCAAGCAGCTCGTAAGAAATGTGGTGTTTGATAAAACTGGACAAAGGCTTCCCTTGTACTGCAAATCACAGCACAGTCCCACTAGTAGGCTGCTCTGAAGCATTCTATAGTAATCAGCGCCATGCTTCAGCCTGCTAACATTAATCTTCCCTTTCTGTCAGAAGTCTCTGGCAAAGGCTTAGAGAAGCAAGCCAAGATATTAAAAACTTTCCTCAGCTTCATTACAGCTGAAAAGTCAATCTAACATTCTTGACATTTGGCTTCTAACTTCCGGTGCTTCAGTACTTCTTCATCTTCTTTTTTGTAAGAATATGTTGAAAAGACACTGGAATAATTTGTTGCAAGCTGGCACCCACCCCCAGCCTTATCTAACACTCTTGCCATTAAACATTTCAAGCGTAATGGTTTCCCTACATATTCACTGGGAGAAATGGATTTCTGAAAACACATCCTCTTTTAGCTCTAGGTACTTATTCAGGCTATGCCACTTACATTCATACTCAGAAATGCTGAGTCAGGGAGTTTTGAGTGTTTTTTATTTTTAAAAATGTCAACTTTTTTACTTTCTTCATTTTGATCTGCCGTTATGTGAAGTTCTCTTGCCTTCAAACATATATCTCGTTCTTCATTGCTGACTCTGTTATATGGATTACTGTAAGCCTCACTAAAAATAGGACGTAGATATAACAATGCCAAAACGGATGAGAGATCAAGATGTGTGGCCGTGTTAGTTTACCTGTAGCAGTAGGAAAGCGCAAGAGTCCAATAGCAGAAACTGGGTATGAGCTTTCATGAATCACTACTCACTTCAGATACATTCAAGTCTGAAGAAGTAAACTGGACAAGGAATGTAAACTTTTTTAAAAAGTGGATTGTGTCCAAATCCATGCTCATAAGATTTGCACTCCCTTTAGCAGAGCTGTACTTATGGAAAAGAGAGAGGAGGAGCAGGCCTCCTCCCCTTGTCCCTCCTCACTCCAAGCTGACCCACACAGGTGCTTTCTGTGTAAGTCTTGCAACACCAGTAATCATCTTTTCAAGGATCAGAAGGGACTACAGGAATCAAAAGTAATGTGGTAAATTCTGTGCTCCATGCACAAAGGATTGGATACCAGCCAAAGTCAGCATTTATGCAGCAAAATATTTCATCCATGATGGTAAGCTATATTGTTCCAAGTCAAACCAGAAAATCTGCTCAAGACACAAATGCAATTGTGAGTGCTGTATGTCAAAACATTTCTATCAACTCAGTACAGGCCTTAAGACACACTTAGTACAAACGCTATTGGGGTTTGTTATATTACTGTGGGGGTGAGGGGGTTAATCAACCAGCTAAATGATTAATGATTTTAAAGCACAACTTTAATAAAACAGGATATTTATATTTTAATAAGTTAGTTAATTGTAATTTGGAAACAATAGCATTCATTTTTAATTGTAATGTCATTCAGTTTTATCATAGGCAATCTTGAAGTGACTTTTGCTATTCTATGAGTTAGTTGTTTAGCAAAGCTAGCAGCTAAAGCAGGTGGCTAGCAGAAGTTCTGCTATGCTTAGGGTTGCCAGGTCCCTTTTGCCAGCCAGCAGGGATGGGGGATACTTAACCGTAGAAAGAAAAGGTCCTGACCATGTTGCTGGGGTTGCACAGGAAGTGCTTCATGACATCTATTTCTGGGCAACACCAGAAACTCAATAATATAACCAGCTTCTACCATAGAGTTTTTGCCCAAATACCAGAGCATTACCTAGAAATTCCTGGTGTGTTGACATCACTTCCTGTTCAATGCCAGCAATGAGACCGGGTACATCTCCCTGCTGGCCAGGTGATCAGTGTAGGGTCTGGCAGCAGGGGAAGGGGTGTCTAGCTAGGCAGTTGATTTGGCCCTCAACACAGTAGGATTAGAAGGAAACCAGCCTTCACTACTGCTCCTGAATGAAAATAACATCATAATGGAACAAAAGAAAACAAAAAAACCTGCCAACCAGCATTGCATGCCTGGCTTCCTGCAGTATTTGACCCCCCCACCCCCTCTACAAGAGAAGTCACTGTGCTATTAAGAGACAGATTCTATTTATGTTAACAATGACAAAACCTAGGAGGTCATTAAAATCAATGGATTAGTTAATTATCATAGTACATTATTATAACAGGTAAATTTTAGAAATCTCTCCAACAGAAGGCCAGTGTTGTGTAGTGGATAAGAGTGGCAGCTTCTAATCTGGCGAGCCAGGTTTGATTCCTCGCTCCTCCACATGCAGCCAGCTGGGTGACCTTGGCCTCATCACACTCCTTAGTGCTGTTCTGACCAAGCAGGAATATCAGGGCTCTCTCAACCCCACCTACCTCACAGGGTGTCTGTTGTGGAGAGAGGAAGGGAAACCGCTTTGAGACTCTTTCAGGCAGTGAAAAAAGGAGCATGAAAACCAATTGATCTTTTAAGTAGTGCATCATCTTTTTTATACTCACTTTTATATTAACTTTTAAAAGTACTTGGCATCTGCATTTCATTGTCCCCACTGATGTGTGAGGGGAAATAGCCCTCATATAAACCTCAAGTAAATTTGATCATACAGCCACCAATGATTGAATGAAAAAGTTGAATGGCCTGTTTGTATAAGCAGCAAAAATTTCACAACAAAGAGAAACCACTAAAGCATCCCATGGAGATCACTGTAATTCATGATGCCAACCTTTGTGACCTGCACCTCCATGAAAGGGAGGAATCAAAGATCATACCCAAGTTCTTAGCAGATTGTACAGCTGTTACCTGCACACAATCTAGGCAGGGCAGTCATATTTCCTCACCCAGCCTGTTCCTACCTATCCACAGGACCTTTGTCATGGAGGGGTTGACATTCAGGTGACGCTGCTTGAGCCAACCCATCATTGGTTCCAAAAAACTGGAAAATATTATGGGGAGGGGTACAACCAGCTGTCCATTAGGAGGCAGAGCCGGGTGTCATCCTTATATTAATTAATTAATGTATACTGAGTTGCAAGGGAGGGTGGTATATAAATGCAAATACCCAAGCCCAAATCCCTGAACCAGCTGGGCTAGAGGGTGCATAAAGACGTTAAATAAGATGGGAGAGAGTACCGCACCCTGTGGAACTCCACAAGGGAGCTGGCAATTGTATGATTCCCATCATTACCCTCTGCCCAACATCCTGGAGAAAGGAAATCAGCCATTCGAGGGCTATCCCCTGCATTCCAGTGTTGGCGAAGGGGTGAGCAAAAAGCTACTATGTCAAATGCTGCCATGAGGTCAAACAAAACAAGCAGTGCTGACCCACCTTGATCCAGCTGAGGTCCTCTATCAGGGCAACCAAAGCTATCTCCACCCCATGGCCAGGTTGGAAGACAGACTCTAATGGATCATAGGCTAGAGCTTCCTCTAGATATGCTAAGAATTGGTCCACAGCTGCCCTTTCAACCACCTTCCCCAGAAACGAAAGATGTGAAATACGGTAGTAGTTGGCTGAGTCCCAAGGATCCATCAATTGCTTTTCCAGCAAAGGCCAAACCACTACCTCTTTTAGCCCCTTCAGGAATACTCCTGTAGATGGGATTATCTCTCAGAGATGGCCTCCTATTCTCATGTTGCTTGACAAGCAACCAAGAAGGACTGGAAACTAACAGGCAGGTGACTGGCCTCACCAAAGTGAGTAACCTATCCAATTCCATCATTCTCCCCAATGGCAGCTGAGGGGCCTCCAGTTCCCTTACTGTATCGTGGAAGGAAGGTCATGGTGGAGTGACAAGATTTTATTTGAGAAATAGATCACAAAGGCCTCACAACTGATTTCCAATTGGCTGTTGTTTAGACACCCTTCCTCAAGGGTGGTAAGAGGCCAAATTACCCTAAATAATTGTGTGGGCATGAACTGGTGGATGTGATAGCTGTTGCATAAAACTCATGTTTAGCAACCTTCACTGCCATCTCATATGTTTCCATAAGCGTCCTATAAGATGTTTCTTCAGCTTCCTCCAGACTCACTCTAGTCACTTTACTTCCTGTTTCCCAACTAATCATGTCTTCCATTTCTTCTCTTGTCCAACCTCCTCCCACTGCTGCACCTGCCATGTCCTCCACTTGTCAGAATCCCTGACCCTATTTTAACTTAGCCAAACATGATGTAACAAACTGTAGACAAATTATCATCCTCGTGCTTTAATACTATTCAGAGATGTCCATCTTTAAACAGCTCCGTGGTATTAAATAAAAGAGTAAGGGGTAAGTGGGAGGAGAGTGGGCGGGCGCTGTCCGGAATAAAAACTCGGAGGAAGCGAGTGAAGCAGCTCCTGATTCGCTCCCCCGAGTGCCACTCCAGGGCCAGGTGGCCAATGGGGAGGCGCGGAAAGCGCGCCTCTCCACTGGCCACTTGGCCTGCGCCGCCGACTCTCCACTCTTCCGAGGCCGCCGTCGCCTCAGCGCCCGCAGC